>NC_137832.1:62113230-62149313 GCF_963921795.1 Nannobrachium achirus | reverse complement strand
AGCTGGGTAGTGCGCGTCGGTCGGGAGGGGGGTTATGGTGGAGGGGCCCCTAAAAAATGATAGGCCAGGGGCCCTCGTGGGGGTTAATCCGTCCCTGAGAGCAGATGTAACTTCAGCAGCACATCAGCATCATCAGGGCAGGCCAGGTGGAAACCCAGAGCGCCGGCGCTCCTCTGAAATTATTCCCTTCAGGCCAAAGGCGTCATAATTAGTTTTGTTTGGGTATAATCTTTTCGCGTAGTTTTGGTGCATGTTTATTCTGAGTGACTGGCGAGACGAATACTACTTTAGTCAGCATTCGTGTGAGCGAACTAAAACAAGCTGGTGCCAACCGAAAAAGAAAAAAAACACGACCGGAAAACCATTTTGTATAGGATTCTAGAGTATAGGCGTGGCTTGGACCGGATCACACCGGTCCGTTTGGAATGAAAACCATGCTTTCCTCCGTTTTGGGGGAAATGCTCTCACCGCACCTGAGAGTGGTCCTAGGACTACAAATCCCAGAATGCAATGGGAAATGACGTCATCCCCAAATTCTCCGCCCCATGTAAATGGATTTAGAAATGTCTATTCATGGGTTGCATTCGTAGTCCTAAACGGCCATGTTGAGGACCAACACAGGCGTTTCAATTTGTCTGACAATTTGACATAACACCTGTGTAGGTCCTCAACATGGCTGGTGTAGGACTACAAATGCAGCCCATGAATTTATCTTGGATTCTTTTTCCAGATGCGTTTTTGGTCAAAACAAGCTATTTTTCTATACGGACCCTAACTAAAGAACCGATGATCGTGGATGCAATGTTATTTTTCCGGTGGAAAGAAGAGAGACAGAAGAGAGACAAGTCTTTCCAACGTCATCTCCTTTGTTTACACCTGTGTTGGGGAAAAAAAAGTTTGTAGATCTTCAAATGTTAGCAAAAAGCTCGAAATCGCTGACAAGGGGAGGCTAGATTTTTTAGATGTTTTAACTCTGGCAGTTAAATAGTTAATTAAGTGGTTAAGGCTCTGTTCCATTTAGTGTCCAGCAGAGCCTTTGCAGTGAGTCGATATTCACAATAGTATTAGCAATACCTTGACTCTGCTTGACCTGAATGGAACAGAGCCTTAATTAGTGTCAAAGGTAACGCCTGAAGAAATCATGTCAATTATGGCTGCCTTTAACGATATAACAGCAGCCTTTAACGATATTAATGAAGATGATTATGACATCATGAAAGGCAGGCACAGCACTGCTATATCATTAATGATTTGACCAAACAAACAACAAAAATAAATCAATCTTTTATTTCACATAACGTGCATTTAAATTATATTTATATATGTGGGCAACATATTGTCGTTGTCGGGTGGAAACCTTGTATGTCCCAAACCGTTTGTTTTGTATTTATCGTTTTAAAAATGATCTAAACTAGTGAAAAGTAAGCCGTTTACCATGAGAGGGAGGGGGTTGTTGGCTGATTTACCCCTGTTTCAGGTTTGTGGCACGAGGCGAAGCCGAGTGCCAAACAACCCTGAAACAGTGGTAAATCAGCCAACAACCCACGACCTCGAATGGTAAATTGCTTTTCTACCACTTTGGCCATATAAATGAAAGAAAACACAGTTGTAACTTGCAAGGATCTTTAGTTACAATCATTAATTGTTTCAGTGGGCGGGATCCATGAGCCAACTCAAGGTTGTTGACTGATTTACCACTGTTTTAAGCCAATCAGAATCCAGTATTTGAACATGGGACCACAAAAAGTGGTAGAATAGCCGATCTACAAGCACACAACGCCTCGCGTTTGCAAGGCGTTGTGTGCTTGTAGATCAGCTATTTTCACTAGTTTTGTGCAATAGTCTTGTGTGATGAACCAGGGCTTATACTTTACGGGAAAATGTACAAATTTGAAACTTGAACATACGAGGTTTCTGCCCGACAGTGGCGATATGGTCTCTTGCCTATAAGCATCAGAATTCGATGTCAGAAGTATGTAGGCCTACATCAATACGTGACGTTGAGTAGGAAATGGGGACCATGTGGACTCCAACCGCCACAGCTCATAACACTATCACTGTTATTTGGTTAAGGTTTAAGGCACACAATCCAGATTCAAAATTGTGACGCATTTCTGGCCCAGGACAAATGCATTCTGGTGGGTTTGGATTGGGACCAGGCCAGAGACAATCTATACGGGACAATCCCAGAGACAGAGAGAGAGAGAGAGAGAGGGTTAGTATAATCACAATAAAAATATCTAAATATATGAAATACTGATAACATCTTTTGCAATACATCCAACCATTCAGCTTTTGCTTAAAGAGACGCCGGCGGGGAGGAGAGGCTATGTTGTGGTAGTCTTTTACACACTGTGGCAAAAGAGAAGACTTCTGACCACGCAGAGAGCTGGAACAAACAACAACACGGGATCAAAGTGATCCCAAAGCTATTACAGCTAGACTGTGGAAACCCAAGCCCTGTTTTCCGTGATGATCCTATTTAACTTGGACGCAGGGACGTGCAGAGAATGTTAGAGAGGCAGGGGCTGACATTTCTAAAAGGGCACTTTTGGTGAAAACATCGAGGTCGGCTATTTTCGATGCTTGATGCCACACTGAACTAAGCATAATCACGTCTAATACTGGAGATGTGACGTAATGGCATGGATTTCTACACAAAAAATGCAATTCTTTCAATATAAGACACTGCGTTCGAGTTCCGGAGAGTTTGGACAAGGCAATACTCTTGAATGCTGCCTTCAGGTATGGCATGGAAAGAGGGCATTTGCATAGTAAAAACTGCATTTGTGGTCTTGAGAGGGCACCTTTTACAGGCGGATAAAAGGGCAGGGGCTCAAGCCCCCTTTGATGTCTATGTGTGCACGTGCCTGCTTAGACAAGAGAGAGACCTCGTCATATATTATTTTTCCTCTGCTTCCCAAATCGATTTCTCACACTCGGAGCCGGCCGTAGTAGCGTACACATGGGACTGATAGTGCCCAGACGGGACGGGCCCTGCAAACACACCAGCGTGAAATGTCTTACAAGACAAGTCGGATCTGCAGCGCAGGGGAGAAAAAGGAGCATTGTGTTTTTTAACCAACAACAAAGATGTTATAACTTAGGAAAATATGGAGTCCGTTGGCCTGTCCCCCTAAAACAACGACTGAATCTTGGTTCTGGAGACCAACGTGGATCTGTAGAGCGGTCCTGATTCACGGTCCACACCTCAAGTGAATCCAGTGTTAATCTCCTCGACTATAAAACTATGATGAAAAATGTTCGTCGACTGCCTTTGTTGAAATAAAAACTAAGCTATGATGATTAAAAACTAAGACTACAATGATAAGGGAGGGACTGCTGGAAAAGAGATCCAGTAGAACTAAAATACAAGTTATTTATGTTTGGTTGCGCTCGGGTGTTGCATTCTGAAAATAGCAGATCTAGCGTGATCTAGAGCAGTGCGACACGTTGTTATCGGCTGTGATCCTTGGCTGTGATCCTTGTAGATCGGCTATTTTCAGCATGCAACCAAGTGTAAAGTCAGCCATTACGACGCCATCAAGGCCTGCCAAAATATTTTTTTTTGTCGACAAAATCAACTGTAGATTTAGTAGACTAAAATCATGATATTAATTAGTAAACTAAAAGTAGACTAAAACAAAAACCTTTCAGATGACTAAAATATGACTAAAACTAAATTACAATTTATTCAAAAGACTATGGATAAACTAAATCAAAATTTGCTGTCAAAATTAACACTGATTCACACTCAACACCTCGACGTCCTCGTTCTCCCATTCCGGTCAGTCAAACCAGGGGCATAGTTCTGCCGATTTAAAGGAGCTATAGTCAACTTTTTCATTGTAGGGCCGACACTTTGTTTACATCCTAGTCTATAGACTAAAATGTAAACAAAGTGTCGGTCTGACAATGGCCAAAATGATTATTTTATCATTATTTTATGCTTTTCATTTCATTTTTTAATAGAAACACAGACCTATATGAAGCTTATTTTTTTATAAAAAAAATTCGAAACATTATTTTTATTTTAGCATCAGTTTTTCAAGAAAAAGTTGACTATAGCTCCTTTAAAATGATTCCAATAAGGAACTAAAACTTCCTATGATTGATCCATTGGACCCCATTCATTTTCCCCTTTCGTTTTCTAACCTTAATTAACATTTTCATAAATACTTTATGGTTCCTATCGCTAGTTAAAAATTGCCTTTCAATCATGATGATATGCGTTTTGTGAAAACAAGGTCCCATTTATGTTAAAATTGATGATAAAGTTGCGGGGGGCGTGGCCAACTAAACTGATACCAGCCGGCTGTTCTTCTTCGTGTGCTGTATTTCGGGAGGCTCCGACCACATTCTCCCATGTATCTCTGCGGTTGCACGTGACCGTTGGCAGCCAATAGCATCCTCTGGTGCTTTTACAATTCATGATGGCGACACCCATGCCAAGGACCCAAAATGCATCATTTGCTCTGCATAGAAACCAATGGCTTCGCTTTGTCCATATATTTTACAGTCAAACACGTAATTTTCCTGTTTTTTTGCAGGGGTCGTCTCAGTGTTGCTTTGCAGGAGGGAGGTGTACAGTAAGTACAGTACCACTGATCTGGCGTCAGTTTTGGAAATTCGTCTGCTAATGGAAAATCGCGGAATGGAATGTTTGATCCTCTGTTTTGAAGCTACGGTATATAATCTATACGCAGTGGTTCCCAAACCTTTCAGGTCCAGATCCAAAAGAAAGTTTTTCTTAGATAAGTAATTGAAATATTTTCGTATTCAATGGAATTTCTTAGATTTGTTTGTTTTAAAATGTATTCAAAAAGTATTTTTTTTTATATATTTTTTTTAAATGTAGGAAAAGAAAATGTGATTTTTACTCGAGTCGTGATCCATAAAAAATATGTCTGTGACCCACAAATGGGTCCCGACCCACTGTTTGGGAAACAGAGTTCTATAGCATAGTTTCAGCAAGACTTTGCTGTAGATCTTAAACTATGTTGACAAGACACAAATTCAGCATAGGACTCACAGCGTTTTTACATTTATTTTCTAACAAGACTCTCATTCGAGGCCATCATGACAATGTGCTGGCACAAATCAAAAGTGCGGAACGGCCACAAGTCTCCCCTATCGAGAACCCCCCCCGCTAGATCTATTGAAAGCTGTTGTCAGAACTAGACGGACTCCCCGGCCTTGTGACGTCGCGTGACAATACGCTCATCTCGCCCCCCCGGGGCGGCTGGGGGGAGGGAGGGGGGCGACGCGTGGACGTGATGGACGCGTCCCTCCAGGACGCGCCAGAGGAGAAGACAGCTCTCCTGTGAGCAGGGCTGTGGTCTCGGTAGTGGTGGTGGTGGTGGTTCTGGAGCCGGGTAGCGCCGGGCCTGGCGGTTCTGTCTGACAGAGCCGTGGGGGACGGGGACGGCGGCGGTGGGGGGGGCGGCAGAGAGAGAGGAGGAGGCGGAGGAGCAGGAGGAGGGGGAGCTTTTGGGTCGTGGTCTCGGCGGCAGGGGGGCGAACATGTTTGCCGTCTGCGGTTGCCCGGGCGGTTGTTGTGGACTTCCGTGGCGACGAGGGGAAGGCTTGCAAATGGCAGCCTCCGGGCCGGCGCTCAGACTGGGGCACGGATGGTGACGGGGAGGAGGAGGCTCACCAACAACAACCTCTGCCGCCTCCAGGCCCGCGGCGGGTCTCCCAGCAGGGGGTTTGGGTCTGGGAATGGCGGTCCTCAGGAAAACACCATTATCACTTCCAGATTGGCGGACCGACGCAGCGCGCAGATCCGGGGACTGCTCCTAAAAAACAGGCAACGTTGATCAAGAAAGAAAGACAGAAATACAAGTTGGGGAGTGGAGGGAGGCGAGCACAGCAGACTGCTCAGTGCTGTGCTGTCTCTTCTCTCTGCACTCTGTGACTTCTGGACAGCCTCAGTTCAGGCTGTTGCTCTCTGCATAATTTAGACAATTCAGGCATTTAGCAGACGCTCTTATCCACAGTGACTCACAAAGTGCAGGATCAGAGCGAACAGCATTGACCTTGGTCAACAAATGATGACAGGGTAAATGTGAGTAACTACAGATACTAGTTAAACATTAAAGGGATATTCCACTTTCAAAAGAAGTTTTGGTCATTTTATCGTCTAATCTGGCTTTTGGGAACACCCTGGAACAGATTTTAATTTGCTTCATTTCAGTATTTAGATATTTGATGTAAATGTTATCAGGCCCTCCTCCTCCAGGACCTTTCCCCATACACACCCATTGTAACTTCAAACTCCATTATAACCATCATAGATTCATTAAAATCATTATTTTTTTCTGGTGACTCATAATGCCATCCTAATATGTGAGCAGGCCGTGTTTTTTCAATAACTGTTTTCAATTATTTTTAAGACATTTTGGGGAAAATGGAAAAATGTAGTACAATAAAAAAATGTCTATCTAAATAAGTTTAGATATATATATTTTCTGAATATATTCCTCGCTGTCTGGCCGCAACCAGCTAACTCCATTGTATCCTCAAACTGTCTGCCAAACCAGCTAACTACACTTGTTTAGTGCTCTTTTTTTTCATAACTCTATTGACAGTGGTGGAACAAGTACTCTCAGTCATTTTCAGCCTGGTTTTTAGGGCACAACAGCGAAAACAGCCTATCTACAAGCTCACAGCGGGTACATGTAAAATACAATAAGCGCATGAATATGAATGAATATTTACAAATAAAACATACAAATATGAAATGAAAGAAGTTTTTTTGCCCGACAGCGATGACATGTAAACCACTGGTTCTCAAAGGGGGGTCCGGGGACCCCCAGGGGTGGTTGGGGTTCCCTAGCAAAAATTGGTTAACATAGCATCACAATCATTTTAGCCACTTTATCCATTTATATGTTGGCTATAAAAACAATAGCAGATCTACAAGCTCGCAGCTTGTAGATCTTGTAAACTTCGTGCCGAGCTGCCAGCTTGCACATCTGCAATTTTTTGAAACATTACAGAAATGTCGAAAATGTTTGGAACATTTCAAATAATATTGAGATGGCACAAAACCGCAGTGGTGGAAAAAGTACTCACATTCTTTCCTTGAGTAAAAGTGTCAATACTGCAATGTTTTTGATTGATTGATGATTGAAGACTTCATTAGAAGTTTGCATAGGATAAGGTACAGTTTCATGACGGTACAGTTCACTGGTACAAGGTCAACTAAAAGGAGATCCTAGAAAAGCACTTGGCTTATTTACACAGGAAACCATTGAAGTATCTCATATAACATTGAATGACAGACGGATAGAACACAGTGCTATGCAGTAGATATAGTCAAAGTAGTAAAAGTCCGTAATTCAAAATGTAAAATGAGCCTTTTAAAGGTGATACACCATGCATTTAAAAAGTATTTATGTCATATTGTTTATGTCCCAAAAAAGGAAAAGTGAATTTTCATGGTGTATCACCTTTAACATTCCACCATCTCAAAAAAAGACATACGTTTGTTGGGTGTGATGATCCTGGGAACGGACGGCTCACCTGCGTGCTCCCAGAGACAACATGTCTCCTGGACAGCCTGGGCAGACCCCCGGCGGTGGCGGGCCTCTGTCCTCCGCCCCGCCCCGACGGCGGCAGGACGCGGAGAGTGGTGAAGAACACCTCTCCTCCTCCTCCTCCTCCTCCTCCTCCTCCTCCTCCTAGCGTCCAGCGCTCTGTCCTCTCCCTGTGCCTGCCAGTAGGGATGGGATGATATTAACCCTATTAGTGCCAGCTTTCACCACTAGAGGGCGCCCATTGGCCAAAGAATTCACCATAAAGATACACTGGTACATGCACAAGCCCTGCGCAGCCATGATGCACATGAACACTTTCCTCTGTTCATTTACAGGAACAGGATGAAGTTAGCTTGAAGTTAGCTATTGGCTACCAAGCATTTTAGAAGCCCTATTTTCGGCGATTTAGCCATGATTAAACCTTGCACACCTCATGGATATGCATGGAACAGAGAAAATGAGCTCTAAAGATCCTGGATTATATTGGAGTGGATGGTAAATATCGGCGGCGCGACGCTCTCGCGGGCCGTGTAAACAGAATATAGTGGGGCTCAAAAAAAAAAAAAAAATTAAAAGCCGAACTAGTTCGGGATAGGCACTCAGGACGTTAATACGGCCCAAATTATCCCGAACTAGTTCGGGATAGGCACTGTATGAGTTAACATTTCATATCACGATTATTGTGACAAAAGAAATCGCGATTTACAATATTATCTCGATAATCAAAATCCATTATCCTGAGGAGGAACATTTGCCAAAAAATAGCAGATCTAAAAGCTCACAGCGCATCGCAACGCGGCACGTTGTGAGCTTGTAGATCGGCTATTTTTTTGGCAAAGAAAAGAGTGAAAAAAGACCCCTACCACAGTAACCGAGGGACTAAAATGGGAGGGTTTAAATGGTACCGGATATGCAGCTCGGCAAATAAAAGGGGAATTGATCCCAGTTCATGATGGAGGACGATATCACGATAAATTAAATCTCCATGATACGATTATCACGATAAACGATAATATCGCGTATCGGCCCATCCCTTACCTGCCAGTCACCCCATCACCTCCGCCCGGCCCCGACTTGATCCACGAGCGGCCGCTGGCCGCCGGCTCGCGTAACACTCCATCTTCCTCTCTTCTTCTTCTTCCCTTTCCCGTTCCCGCGTGCCCTTCATCTTCGTTTCCGTCTTCCTCCTCCTCCTCCTCCTCCTCCTCCTCGGGGGTGCCCGGCTTCCCCTGGCCTCCGAGGACCGGCGGCGGCGGCGGCGGCTTGAGCGGAGCTGGTCTGGGCGGCTGCCCGGCGGCGGAGGGGTGGCGTCCTGCTGGAAGGTGGTGGTGGTGGTGGTGGTGGCCAGGCTCCTGAGGTGAGCTGCTGCAATCCATCTGTGTGTGTGGGGGGGGGGGGGGGGGGGGGGAACATGGACAGAGTCTCATGGATGTGGGTCATCAACCGACCGATAGCTCAGTGGTTTTCAACCCTTTTCATATCAAGGACCATTATTTTATTCAGCATTTGAGCCGCGGACCACCGTTTGAGATTTAGACTCTCAAACCCACATTTTTACTGTATTGATGTAACAGGCAAACGATCAAAATAGCATTTCTTCTACATTCTCTGATTGTGTAGACGTCTTGTAAATTAAGTGATGCAGATGTTGAACAATAATCTAACTCGAGCGTCAAATTTTAAAGGGGGGCATTCATTCCCTATTTACATTGTTCCCGAGTTGGCCAGGGCGCCGACTAGAAGCTCGGCCGCCCTTTTGGCGGCCGAGCTTCTAGTAATGTCTAATAAGGGGAAATATATTACTTCCACGGTCCGGTCTCCTCCCCTCCCCGACCCCCTTCCCGACCCCGCTGTGGTCGATCATCCAGTGGGGGACCCCCTTCTTCCCTCTGCCGTGGTTGGGTCCAGTGGGGGACCCCCTTCTTCCCTCTGCCGTGGTTGGGTCCAGTGGGCGTCCCCCCAGTCAGGCCAGGTCAAAACCCACTTAAACCCTCCATAATAGTCTCAGAGAGAACCCGGGACTTGAGTTACAACTCGGTGCTTTGACCGCTTTCTTCCGTCTGCAGTCACACCGCATCTCCCCCCCCCCCCCCCCCCCCCCAAAAAAAAAACAGCCGATGTTGAAAAGGGGGGCTGCACGGGTTCACGTGGTTAAACAGCGTTAAACCTCAGATGCAAAACAAACTCCGCAGACCAGAGGCAGGCTGCACCAAACTGCACCGCAAAACACTTGACCCCGTTTAAAAACTTGATACCAATTAGAGGATTTGGAGAGTAAATAATTTACGACATCCCTCCCTCCCTCGCTCTCTCTCCCACACTCACTCACTCAGAGAAGGGATGCATGCCTACATACACACACAAATATAGATACATGTGCTTGCATGTGCACGGTGCTTGCGCACAAGAGCGCACGCACGCGCGCACGCACACACACACACACACACACCACTTTCCACTGGAAACAGACTGCTTAATGAAGCCTTCCTCTAGCTAAAGTAGAACAGAAATACACACTGCCCCATTTCTGTTTCCAATGCACCCTCCCTCCCTCCCTCCCTCCCTCCCTCTCCCTCTCTCTCTCTCTCTCTCTCTCTCTCTGTGTGTGTACAGCATCTCTCTCTCTCTCTCTCTCTCTCTCTCTTTGCTTTGTCTCTCCATTCCTCACCTTCCCCACGTCATTTGTTTTATTCATGTTTTCGTTGTCTTTCCCTTTTGTCTTGGTGAGTTAAATCACAACCCCTAATTTATGGCCACGGGCAAAGTCTCTTCCACAAACACACTGGCTGATAAGAGAGGATGGCTGCAGCTGCTGAGCTCTGTGTGTGCGTGTGTGTGTGTGTGTGTGTGTGTGTGTGTGTGTGTGTGTGTGCGTGTGCTGTGCGTGTGCTGTGCGTGTGCTGTGCGTGCATGCGTGCGTGCGCGTGTGCGTGTGCGTGTGTGTATCTCTTAAAAACGTGTCTGTTACTGTCTTTTTAACTGCAGTTATTTACATTAAGAAATGACAACGTGTGTAAAAAAGAATGCCTGTGATGCAAAATGAAGTGTGTGTGTGTGTGTGTGTGTGTGTGTGTGTGTGCGTGTGTGTGTGTGTGTGTGTGTGTGTGTGTGTGTGTGTGTGTGTGTGTGTGTGTGTGTGTGTGTGGAGAGAGAGAGAGAGAGAGAGAGAGAGTAAATCCAGTGACATGTCAGAGTGAGGAGCAGTCAGGTGTGGTGAGAGGATTATATAGAACTGTGAGTATGAATGACAGTAAACACCTGAATGACAGAGCGATGGGAGCTTCTGTGTGTGTGTGTGTGTGTGTGTGTGTGTGTGTGTGTGTGTGTGTGTGTGTGTGTGTGTGTGTGTGTGTGTGTGTGTGTGTGTGTATGAACCTGCTGTACATGCACACATGTGTGGAAATGCTGTGTGTGTGTGTGTGTGTGTGTGTGTGTGTGTGTGTGTGTGTGTGTGTGTGTGTGTGTGTGTGCGCGCGTGCGTGCGTGCGCGCGTGCGTGCGTACGCACATGCGCGACAGTTCAGAATCGCTGGCTGAGAGGCGGGTATAAGTATATTTTCACTGCCACATTATCAGGCGCTTTCCCTCTCGCTACATTTTTTTCCTTTACTTGTTTGTAACATGTTTCACTTCATAAAGCGCTGTTGGGCGATGATAGATGCGGCGTTATTCAATTACAACTCTGAAGTGAACAATGGCGCGGGAGACAAAGCATGAATGAATGAGGATTGTATGGAGGTGAATAATGGGTCGCGTAGGAAGAGAGGAGGACGCCATACGACTGCTGCCGGGAGTCAGGGTGAGGGAGACGAAATTAGGAAGAGGGGAGAGAGAGAGAGAGAGAGAGAGAGAGAGAGAGAGAGAGAGAGAGAGAGAGAGATTTAGTGCAAGAGCTACAAAGTGAATGAGTAGGCGGGTGAGTGGGTTAGAGGGAAAGAGTGCCTGGAAGTTAAGTAGGAGCAAGAGTGAACAATTGAATGAATGAGTGTGCGAGTCTTTGAGTAGAGGCGAGTGAGTGAGTGAGTGAGTGAGTGAGTGTGAGTGAGTGAGTGAGTGAGTGAGTGTGAGTGAGTGAGTGAGTGAGTGAGTGAGTGAGTGAGTGAGTGAGTGAGTGAGTGAGTGAGTGAGTGAGTGTGAGTGAGTGAGTGAGTGAGTGAGTGAGTGAGTGTCAAGTAAACAAGGGGAGGTAAATGCAAATTCCCACAGAAAGGAGGTGTCATTCCGACGTCTTTTCTTTTCCTTCTTTGTACATAATATAGTGTATGTATTATTGTGAAATTATTTCATGCTATGTTGATGAATTGACTATACATACAGGACGTTAGGACCACGATTGAAGCTATAGTTCCCCATCAGGACGGTTTTGTTTGTTTTATTCATTAATGTCTGACTGCACCACGTTGCTGTTTACATTTGTATTCAGTCAATGAATCAATCAAAGGTTCAGCAGAGATGGTATAGAGTATATAGACTATAGAGATGGGATTTATGGCTCTTTGAAGTGAGCCAGATCTCTGTGATCCGTTCCTTTCAAAGAGCCGTTCAAAAGACTGGCTCATTTTAGTTACTAGTTACACTGTAGATTTGTATTATAATAACTTCAACCCTATATACATTCATTTCTGACATGTATAGGTACATAGGCCTACCTGCCATTTGAGAATAGCCGATCTACCAGCTCACAATGCGACGCGTCGTGACGCATTGTGAGCTTGTACTGTAGATCTGCTATTTTCAAATGATTTTCCAACGTGTCACAATGCGACACGTTGTGACGCATTGTGAGCTTGTACTGTAGATCTGCTATTTTCAAATGATTTTCCTACATTTTATTTATTTGATAACCTGTGCAACAGGACATTCTGCATAATGAGTACTTTATACTATTGGTACTTTAAAGGTGTATTCGGTGATAATGAAAGTGGCCGGAAGTCATCTTGTAACTTACTGGCCTTACAGCGTGGAAGTGTTTAGTTTTTTATAGATTTTTTACACCATTATAATGTTCTCGTTCTGAATATCGGTAGGCCTACGTCTCCAGCTTCAGGATATGTATGATACTGATTTACTATGAGACTGAGGCATTTTATGAGTTCAGTAGTTTACAATCTAGGCATTTAGTAGTCGTTCTTAATTCAGAGCGACTGTGGTTCTCAAAACTTTTATTTTGGCCATCATGACTAAACATCATAACATAACTATGGCCATACTCTACCCTGATTGGTCGAGGACTGGCTGGCTACCTCGGAAAACTGAATCTAGCTATGCTCGTAACACGGGCCATGGTGGAAGTCCTTATATGGTCAGCACACATTCTAGTGAGGAGAATGAATGGAAAATGTACCAATTATATTTTTATTTGAATGAAATACAATCACTGGATATACCTTAAAGTACATTTTGATACCAATACTTTTGTACTTTTACTCAAGTATATTAACATTCCAAACTTCTACTTGTGGCAGAGTAATTCCACATTGATTGCAGTATTGATATTTTTACTTGAGTAAAGAAATTGAGTACTTTTCCCACCACTGAACGGCTCCCTACTGTGAACCGGATCCCATCGTTCATTTCAAAGAGCCGCTCAAAAGACTTGATTCGTTGGTGAACGTCCCATCTCTAATAGACTAGACTAGAGGATTGTAGAGCTTACTGTCAGTCTGTGCTGGTGTGCGTCCGTGTCCTCCGTCGGCGCTGTCCTGCAGGGCAGCTCTTTGAAGTGAGCTCTGCTCTCTGGCTGAGAACATTCTGTCTCCTCCACCCGAGAACATTCTGTCTCCTCCACCCGAGAACATTCTGTCTCCTCCACCCGAGAACATTCTGTCTCCTCCACCCGAGAACATTCTGTCTCCTCCACCCGAGAACATTCTGTCTCCTCCACCCGAGAACATTCTGTCTCCTCCACCCGAGAACATTCTGTCTCCTCCACCCGTCTGCTCCCTGCAACGCCAGAGCACAAGAACACCACCATCAGCACCTCCATCCATCCATCCATCCACAAACATCTCTGTCAGATCCACTCCGACTCTTATTCTCCCCGTCCTTCAGATTCAGCACTTCGCTTTTGTTTTGGCCGATCGCAAATTCTGACGGACAATATTGCGATCTCCTCTGCTATACTGAACACACACAATACTACAATTCAATGTGTATGTGACCTTGACCTAAAAACCCCAGGACAAAAATCCACTCGTTCAAGACAATTTGCCCTCCTGGCCCCCAAACTGTGGAATAAACTCCCTGTCGCACTTAGAACTACAGACTCACTCCCTAGCTTCCATTAGAACTATGACTGAAGACTCACATCTTCAGACTCCACCTAAACCCATAGCACTATTGTAACACATGCCCTTCCCTCGATGACCACCCATGAAGCTAGATAGCTTTTTCTCTTTTTTCTTTTTAGGTTTTTAGACGTTTCTTTGGAAGATTGGGTGCGTGGTCTACCTATGTTATTATTTTTCTTTTCTAGAATGATATTCCTATGCATTTGTTTTATTGTCTTGCTTATTATATTGATGTTTTACCTGCTTATTGTAAGTCGCTTTGGATTAAAAGTGTCTGCTAAATGCCTAAACTGTAAACTGTAAACCTTCTTACTTGCACGGCGAGCTGGCAAAAGATGTTCAGGCTGCAGAACTGGAGAGGGGTCTGTGATTGCACAGTCAGGTGCAATAACAGAATCAGGTGGGTTTCAGGCTGGGCCCAAGCAACCCAATGTGGAAGGTGTACTTAAAGCTTGTCAAATCTCCTGTCTCACTGCTACTGCACTTCTATCATCTGCAAAGTCGATACATTTTTAAATGTATCGACTTTTAAATTAATGTATGTATTAAAAAATACATACAAAAAAGTCGAACATTTTTTACAGTCTATGGGTTGGTTCCCTTGACACATCACTGTGACATCACAGGTGACATCACCTATCACTGGCCAGATGGCCAAGACATGGACCATATCTGTGTGGCTGCATGGTTCAGATAGGGATCTCCATGTATGGGCATAAAATATATTGTATGCTCGAACAGAATCCCCTTTATGCCCATATAAGGAGATCCCTGATGTCATCAATATTAAGCCCATATCTAACAGGACTTCATATGGGAATGCCCATATATGGAGGAAGACAGCCCATATCTGTGCGGCTGGTTCAGACAGGGATCTCCATGTATGGGCATAAAAGGGATGTACTATTTACAGTACATGGATCTCCATATATGGGTAACTGGTCCGATATACATGACTGGCCAGATGGGAGAGGTTGCATGTCGCCCTGAGGCATCTTACTAGTGTACTAGTACTCTCAGGGAATGACGAGAGCCATGACATTGACATTTACACAAAATAGCCGGTCTAGCCTAAATAGCCGATCTACAAGCTGACGGTAGCTTGTACAGGTAGACCGTCTATTGTCGCTGCACAACATCACCGCACACGGACATATAAAACTGAGATTAAATGGTTGATGAAACATAATTATTCACTAGGAGAGTCATCAGACTTGAAGCTCGGTCAAATGCACGTTTGCCCTCTGAGGCTTGCTGACGCTGAAATGAAACTAAAGGGCCACTTGGCTTTTTGCTCTCGCACACCCAACGCGATCTGCACGAGGCGCGCCATGCAGTTAGAGAGTCTGCAGCGCGAGAGGGGTGACCCCGTTTCCCCCTCCGCGACCCCCTCCTTCCCCTTCCATCGCCTCAGAAGACGGAGGGGGGGGGTGGGTGGGGGGGGGGGGGGGGGGGGATAGAGGCATGCCAAGGCTCTCGACACTTTTAAGCAAAGATTAAAGGTTTCCTTTTTAATCAGTCATTTGGCAGCGATGTAGCGTTTCACCCCGCCGCAGCGGAGGATCAATTTTTAATGCCGTCACACGGCGATGCAAGGCAGAGTGATTGGCAAGTGAGGAGCATATTTACAAAGGGTCTATTTACAAAAAAAATGTTCCATAGTAACATGCAGAGGGCACAATTGACATCTCTTACGGAATATCAAATGAGCTCATCTTGTGTTCTCTCTCTCTCGCTCTCTTTCCGTCTCTCTCATTCGCTCTGGCGCGAGACGCGACCTCCGCGGGCTCCCCTCCGCCGAATTGTGTGTTTGTGTGTGTGTGTGTGTGTGTGTGTACCGTACGTGTTCCTCGCATGTCTCTCACATGTTAAGAACAATAAAGGAATCTACACCTCTCCCTGGTGTTGTATTGTGTTACATTTCTCCGTGTCGTGGTGGTGCCAGGGGCTGAGGAACTAGGTCAATCAGCCTCAGTGTAAACACATCACAAGCTCCCCGCCCAGAACACATGCCTAATGACAATGTCTGTCTGTCTCTCTCACTCTCACTCTCACTCTCTCTCTCTCTCTCTTTTTTATTGTACGCTTCCCATTCTCTCTCCTCTTCTTCTTCTTTCCTTCTTTCTTTCTTCTTCTCCTGTCACCGGGGGTTGTGTGCCAGGAGCACATTTCTCACTGGGAATATTTGGGATGGATTGTATGCCTAAAGTTAAGCCTCCGTGCCGCCACTCTGTCTCCCCATTAGACAATAAGCTATAGCGGAGGATATCACGTCGGCGACAAAGACGGGCACAATAATGTCGTGGCCCCGGCGAGGTTGTACTATCTGCTATTTTGGGAAAATGTTTTAGATTTTTTTTTTCTTCCTTTTTTTTGGCTTTAACGGCACGGCTGGAACGAGTTGACGCAAGTTGTACGAGTTTAAAAGGCGACGTCGTCTGGGCTACCTGGCTGGGGGAGGAGGGGAAACCGAGACAAAAGTCCAATCTGCGCCCACGAGAGACGACATCAAGTTCATGTGAAACGCAAGCCGAGTTTATTGTTGTTCAGCAGCAGCGCGGTGCCGTCATCCAGACATGTGCGAGTCTAGACTGGACACCTGGGGCCACACAAAGGAAGGCCGAGGCCTCCTGGACACCTGGCCCCTTCACCCCCACACCGAGGCCTGGACACCTGGCCTCTTCACCCCCACACCAGGTCCTCTCTGGCTGGGGGAGACCCGACACCGCTGCCCTCTGCTCCAGCCCACCCCCCACCACCCCTTGACCTTCTGCTATGGCTCTATGCATCAATCCATCCATCCATCCATCCATCCATCCATCCAGCTGTCTGTCTGGCTGGCCTTTTATCAAAGAATCCTTGAGTCGACCTACCTCTGTCGCCACCCATTCAGCCGTGAATCTGAGTGTGCCTATGCATCCGTCCATCCATCCATCCATCCATCCATCCATCCATCCATCCAGTCTCGCAGCAGACCATTGATCCAATGATTGACCCTGCACTCGCGCAGATCGATACTTCCTTAAGTGCCGTCATTGCGAGCGGTTAGTTACAATGGCGGTACGAGTTTGCGGAGCGAGCCCTTCGTTTTCCGAGTGGGTATAGTAGCAATAGCAAGGCCGCGCAGGGCGCTAACCTCCTGAAGCCCTGCGCTTCTTTCTCCTTTCTCCTCGGGCCGATAAGATCAGGAGGGCAGAGAACAGAGGGCGGGGGGGGGGGGGGGGGGGGTGGGGGGGGGGGGGGGGGGAGGGGAGTATTGAACAGAGAGGAGTGTCTCTGTACAACGCAAACGCGACAAAAGGCACGACGGACGGACGGTGGGCTGGCTGGGCCGCCGCGCGCAACTACACACATAATGACTCAAGGCTATCGCCGGGCGCTTTGTGCTCAGATAAAGAGACCCCCCCCCCACCCCCCCCCCCCCGCGGCGGAGGAGGAGGTGGTGCCGACGACGACACAATTACACAACAACTACGCCCTGAGAAAAGGCCGGCGAAAGGAAGGAGTGAATGAATACAGCCCAGCGTTCCTGTGTACGGTACGCACGCCTGGCAGTCAGAGAGAGAGAGAGAGAGAGAGACGGAGGAGGAGACACGCGCAATAATCAGGTACAAAACCCCAGACGCAGATAAAAACCCTCGCGCGAAACAAAGAGTTAAATGAACCGTGGCGCTCCGCCGCCGCCGCCGCCGCGTGTCCCTGGAACACTGGATCCATGTCCTGCCATTCATTCACTGCACTGCTATCAGATACACAAGCTGGTGTGTGTGTGTGTGTGTGTGTGTGTGTGTGTGTGTGTGTGTGTGTGTGTGTGTGTGTGTGTGTGTGTGTGTGTGCGCGCCCCTGCTTCATTATAGGTACTGTGGTACAGTGCAGCGCAGTGGCGTCAGTTCAGCAAAAGCTAGGGTATGGCAAAGATGGGAGTCCTCATGGAAAAGAGGCAATACATTTTGTATAACACGGTTCTATTGTGAAAATAGCAGATCTATACATGCTATACATGCTTGTAGATCTGCTGTTTTCACTACTTTTGTGCGACTGCCTTGTCTGATGAAGCAGGGCTTTACTTCGCGAAAAAATGCACAAATTTGAAACTTGGAGATACAAGGTTTCTACCCGACAGTGATGATATCCTACAGACCTTTCATTGCGTCTATCGGTTATACCATAGGGAGACAGACACTGAACCCCACTGAAACTGTGCTCGCGATCGTGGTTTCGTCCACTCATTGGTGTTTTGTGAATGGGTGAAAGTTAAACACAAACAATGTACAGTGCGTTGGAGAAAGGCACTGTAAAAAGTGCAGCCTATTTACCATATCGGCTATAATTTTAGAAAGATATAAACTTTTCTTTCTCGATCTCCTTGGGGAAATGCAAGTGTCATGGCAGCAGCAACGGCTATAATCATGAAACACAGGATATTTCGGTACGGGTAAGAGTAGAAGTGGAGGAGAGAGTATAACGAAGAGCAGAGGATAGCATATACGAATAAGATATGAGAGTAAGACCGCGAATTAGACCATTGCAGTCTTGCTCCGATGCAAATCACTGAAAACAAACGCAGTCTCACAATGGCAGAAGGGAGGAAATACTAGCGCCTGATATACTCCTTCTGCACAGTGCAGCCCTGTAATATGGTGTCTGTATTCACTCTCTCTCTGTGTGTGTGTGTGTGTGTGTGTGTGTGTGTGTGTGTGTGTGTGTGTGTGTGTGTGTGTGTGTGTGTGTGTGTGTGTGTGTGCGCGCGCGCTGTGTGTGTGTGTGTGTGTGTGTGCGGTGTTAAGCCAGTTGGGTTGGAGCTGCGGCCAGGTCTTGGTTAGCATTAAATGACTGCTGCTGTGACAAGTCTGGGGGGTCTGTCACTGTGGTTCACAACTCTCGTTAGCCAAGGTGTCGGCAGCCTGGGAAATGGCTCTCTCTCTCTCTCTCTCCCTCTCTCCCTGTGTGTGTGTGTGTGTGTGTGTGTGTGTGTGTGTGTGTGTGTGTGTGTGTGTGGGAGTCAACATTAGGCAGCAGTGCTACCTACCTCCACCTTCTCACCTGACACTGGTAATAAAACTAAAACAATAGGCCAAGGTGCCATGATGCATGTGTGTGTGTGTGTGTGTGTGTGTGACTGTGACTGTGCGTGTGTGTGCGTGCGCGCGCACACGCACGCGCGTGTGTGTGTGTGTGTGTTGCAGCTATAGGGCTTGTTGGGTGCTGTCACCAATTTGCCGGCAGCTCCCAGACGGGTGGAGCAGGGAGGTGACGGAGCGCTAGCTTGATAAACACAGAAGCCCGGCTTCGATTTCCCATCCAGTCCACTTTGGAAACACATGGCTCTTCCCCTCGGTACCGCCGGACCCCAGGGGAGGCTCGGGGGCAAGGCAGCGGGGCGAGGTAGAGGAGGAGGAGGAGGTGGAGGAGGAGGAGGAGAAGGGGATGAAGGTATGGGAGAGGAGGAGGAGTAGCACATCAGGAGGAAAGGGGGAGGAGAATAGCTAAAGGGTGGAGGTTGGAGAAGTGGAGCGAAGGAAGAGGAGGAGGGACGGCAGGCAGGGGCGGATTGGTAAACAAAGCGAGGAGGCGGAAGTGTGGAGAGAGAGAGAGGGTGGGTTGGAGGTAGACAGACAGACAGACAGACAGACAGACAGACAGACAGGGTGCCCTTGTGGGATCAGGTGTGTCGACTTCTAAGGCAGGGGCGTCACAAGGGAGGGGGGGGGGGGGGGGGGGAGTGGGACTGATTTACTAGGGCCCAAGGTGGAGGGGCCTGGAGTTATTTTATACTTTAGCTATTGAAAAATAGCAGATATACAAGCTCACAGAGCGGCACCGAGTGCTCACAGAGCAGAACCGAGTGCCGCGCTGCAAGCTTGTAGATCTTTGTAGATCTTTGAATATGTATTCTTTTTAAGCGAACTCAAATTTTGTTTCTGGGGGAGGGGTCCCTGGAACTAAATATTTTGAGGAGGAGGTCCGTGGCCAAATACATATAATTTTGGGGGTCCTTCACATGAAAAGGTTTGAGCACCACTGATATAGAAACATAGTTTTTTTTTTCTCAAAAAACCTTAGAAGTATTTGAAATGTTCAAAGACTTTCAATTCAAATTTTCACGATTTAAAAAAAATAGCAGATCTACAAGCTCACAGCACGGCACTCGGTCCTGCTGTGAGCTTGTATATCTGCTATTTTTTCAATAGTTAAAGCACAAACACTCATAGGGGGCCTGCAGTGAATCCTCAGCCAGTTAAGCCCCTATCATAGTAGGCACCGCGGTGATAAGCTATCCACCGCGGTAGGCCTATAGTCTTTTTAAGTCATAAAACTTCAACATTGCGTCATTACTCGCGGTGAAGAGCTATCCACCGCAAACTCCGACACATCTCTCTGTTTTAACTATCAGACAGATCGGCCCATCACCCCGTTCACTGATTGGTCAATCTAGACCAGTCAGTCACAGTGATAGGACTTCACCGTGATTGACTATGATGGCCTCCACTTATTTTCTCACTTTAGGTGAATAGCTTTACACATAAAATTTGCGGTGATAGGCTCTTCACCGCAGACTCTGATAGAGGCTTAAGAGCACCGACGATATCATGGTCAGTGCACACACTGTCCGAGCCACCAAGCCATCAAGTGTGTGTTGACTTGTAACAGAGACAGAGATCCATTCCCCATATTCAAGATCATCCCCGCATCTATACCTCTTGACTGATACAAAAAAGTCCCTGGGGACGTTTCCATTGTGGTCCTATGATAGCCCACTTCAACCGGATGAAAAGGAAGCTGCTTGGACTCCTCATGCATAGAAGGAAGCATGAGGTCAGAGAGATTGTATAGTGCCCAGGATTACATGATTAGACAATAAGACACTGGGTGAAAAAAAGATCACTCCATCCAGGAGATGCACAAGCCCTAATCAAGCCTTCATCCTTCATCAAGGACTTCCAACCAGACCAATGTTTTCGGTTTTCACCACACATCAGCATGAATGTATGAATGCATCAATTATATATAAAGACATTTACATTGGTCATGCTCCAGATATGTCAACAACTTGAGATCTCTGCCTATACCCATTATGTCTGGGGAAATGTCAATTAAAAGTTGGGGCTAGAACAGCGGAGAAAACCTCTGCTAACAAACCTATTATAGGCCACCGCTTTGAAAACCAAATACTGTCCCAATATCACAGAACACCCTAAAGTCTTTGCATTGGTTCTACAATGCAGTAATTATTATTTTTTTATCTCAGAATTGTTTCCGTTTTAGCCCCTTCATTGAATTTAGATTTAGATTTTATAGAAAATCTTTGTCTGGCCAAGTTGTAAACTGCCATTTGTGAAACAGCATTAACTTTGGCTTTTTGGACGCTGAGAAACACCCTTTAATCTATTCTATTGCTAGTTTGACCGCTTCCACTTTCATCTCTATCTATCTAGGTATCTATCTATCTATCTCAAACTAAACTAATAGCCGAAAATAGACGATATACAAACTCGCAACATGTCGCACTGCGAAGCGTTGTGAGCTTCCATAGATCGGCATCCATAGAAGACATGCTGACTATATGGAAGCCAAATGACTGAAATGAGTGGTGGCGACTGAGACCTTTAACCCATGCATATGGACAGGCAGCGATCTCCCCACTCTTGAACCTTCCTGTCTGAACTCCTGCCCCTCTGATTCACAGCCTCTCTCCCCGTCTGTTAAGTCAGTGGTTCTCAACCTGAGGTCCCCAAATTCTTTTGGGGGGTCCCCAGATGATTAGCTTAATGTGCAACATTGTTTTCTCACTCAACAGAAAACAAACCTAAAGTTTAAATGTATAGTGGGTACCTCTATACATTGTCTAAAGTGACAATTTAAGGACTTTTTAATACCTTTAAAATTACAGAATTTGCCAAATAATTTGTCAAATATTAGAGGCAGAAATTGTGAAAATAGCGGATCTACATGCTCACAACGTCTCGCGTTGCGAGGCTTGCGAGGCGTTGTGAGCATGTAACCGGTCTGGAGCGGAAACCACAACACGTCATGTTGTAGTACTCAAAGGACTACAATTTGCCGGAACTATCCAACCGGATTCAGTTTTAACCCCAAATAATTCCCCTGCGCTCAAGGACATACTTTTATGGCCTACCTAATAAACTCCTTCATGCGGAGTAGTTTTGCTTTTGAAAAAATTGTTTGGTATGTATGCATCTTTTAGTCCAACTGGTAGCGACTGGCAAGACTACACTAGGCTACTTGAGCATTTTAATAGGGATTGGGGAAACAAATGGGGGGAAACAAATCAAAGCGATGCCGCTTCTCCTAGTGGTTTCCGCGCTTTAGGCGGAAACCAAACGGCCAGTTGTGAACGAACGAGCAAGGTTATACAAAATGTAATGCCTCAACTCTTAGTGCTCGTCAGGGTGGGGGGGGGGTCCCCAGTTGAAATATGATTATTTTTGGGGTCACAGCCTGAAAAGGTTGAGAACCACTTTGTTAAGTTGTCGTCGTTTGCCGATTGATCTTTCCCTATGTTGACACGGATTATAAAACCGCGTGAACTCGAAGAGGAATGCTCTCCCGATCATTTCTGCGTCGTGCGGGGTTCTTTAACACGTTCTGAGCCAGTGACCGACCGTTACGAATTCCATCTTTCCTTCATTCCCTCGCTCAGCTTAGGAACTGTATAACGTGCAACGTTCCGCTTTTCATGCCGACAACGTTGAGGGCTTTAAAAAAAAGACCAGACTCCAGTTTGGAAGTGTCAGAGAAGAAGAAGCAGGGTGCTGAACTCCCTTTGCCAACCTCCCCCACCCCCTCCACCCCTAGAGAGTTAAGGAGATTTTTACCACCATCCTCTCTCTCTCTCTCTCTTTCTCTCTCTCTCTCTCTTAACAACCAACATAAGAGGACAAGTGTGTGAGAGCGCTAAGCACCGGTGATCAAACACAGGCGTCTGCTGGGAGCGTTCGTTGGGCTCCGGGGCGGATGGCCCTAATAGGATTGGAAGCCCCCAGGTGAGCCAAAGGACACCTCCAATCAACGTGATTAGCAAAACGGTGGGTAAAGCATGCAGTCACTTGCACTGTGTTGCGCTGTATACCGTTACCATCAACTGATGTGTGGCGGTGATCACGTGACGCGGACGAGGCGGCGTGCGCCACCGGAAGCAACGCGGTTGAAGGATGGTATATGTGTACTCTCTCTGTGCTGTGCATATGTCAACATTTCCCTCCTCCGTCACGTATTGGATTGATGTTGAGTTAAGACTGCTGCTGCTAAAAGAAATCTCTTCTTCTTGATACTTAGGCCAACACTTATCGATGGCCAAAATGCAAAACAAGCTCCTATCTGCAAATGTCACGATTTTTTGGATTTCACTTGAAATGAGGACAACAGGCTATGCTGCACATGGTCAGTCTGTCTGCAAGATCGTTCTGCCCCTCATTTACTAAAAAAAACATGACATTTGACAGGTTTGCAAAAGTGGCAAAATGGGGCGAGTTGATAAAAAAAATGTTAATGGTAATACTTGTAACAGACCTGTAGAATGTCTTGATCTCAAAAGGAGCATAACTAAGTGCTGTAAAACGTGTTATTAAACAAAAAAAATAGCCTAACTATGTCTAGGTAAAATTTGCATGTTGTCGACTGAAGATAAGGGTTTTTTACCTGGAAATAGCGAAAAAACTAGATCCACAAATGCTTGTCGATCTGCTACTTTGGCTACTTTTGAATTTGAGTTCCTGAAAAGTTACTGATTTGGACATACAGTATGAAGTTTGCAACCGACGATTAGCTTAAATGTTGTTCACTCATGCATGCGATGTTAAGCAAAATGTGATGCAAATACATATCGCAGTTTATGCATTTACAATCATGCACGCAACACACACACACACACACACGCACGCACGCACACGCACACGCACACACACACACACACACACACACACACACACACACACACACACACACACACACACAGTGCAGTCACACATGTGAACAGAGAGAGAGTGAGAGGTTTTTTTTTTATGAACTCATCACTCCCCCCAAAAACAATTACCCAGGATTGAGCTCCTCACTGACTAAGCAAAAGTCATCCAGCGTAGAAAACACACAATATAATTAGCACACATCAAGCTGCTGGGAACCCACTGTGCATTAATGATGCTTCCCTCTGAAGTGAATTATGGTTAGATGAGCGAGGAAGCAAGGGAGGAAGAAAGGGAGGGAGGGAGGGAGGGAGAGAGAGAGGGAGGCAGGGAGGGAGGGGGTGGGAGGTGTAGAGCAAGCGGGTCTTCAACGTTTTCAGGCCAATTTCATGTCAATTTGTGTTTTCAGATATTTAACCACTTGAACTGTCAATACTTCAATCAATAAACTTGACCTTTCTCTCTGTACTTAGTCTGCTCTTTTCCCCCTCAACACCAAAGCTCTTTGCCGAAAATAGCCGATCACTTAAAGATTTGGAGGACCCCCTGTAGTAACTCTGGGACTAGGGGTCCCGGACCCCCTGTTGAAGACCCCTGGTGTAGAGAGTGGAGACCTCATTCAGGGGAAGTGGTGAACAAAGTATATACTCAAGTATGTAAATTCTCAAGTATTCAAAAGTACAAATAAGTACATTTTCAAGGAAATGTTTTGATTTTAAGAAAAAGTACAGATCTACAGAAGCTGCAGTGCGTTGTGAGCTTGTTGATCGGCTATTTTGCTATATTTGAAATAGGGCTGTTAATTCATAGTTCATATTAGTGTTTAATTCATGACATATTTTGGCACGTTTTGGTCCCAAGAGTCCCTAAAACTAACATTAAACTACAACTAAACCTTTCAAAAAAACTAAACTAAACTAGCAAAACTGCTTTAACAAACAACAACAACGATGAATTAAAACTAACAGAAATAGAGAACATAGTCTATAAATCATAAATAAATCTATAATAACTTTGCTCCCTTCAACGTTTTCCTTTCACTGAGGCGAGCTGCTGTCTTTGGCCCGACAGTCAGACCTCTGCATGCAGCAGAGAGAGAAAGACAGGGACGTGCTGGGCCCCTGATTCAGCCCGGGAAAAAGAGTTGCAGAGGCCCTCATTGCGCGCTATGGAGAGAGATCTTTCTCTACAGCGCTGCTGCTACTCAAAGATTTGCCATTTCAGATCATGACAAGTGACAAGCCAGTGGGCCAATTACATGAGTTATATTTTGTCGTTGTCGGGTGGAAACCTTGTATGTCCAAAACCGTTTGTTTTGTATTTATCATTTAAAAAATGATTTAAACTAGTGAAAACAGCCGATCTACAAGCACACAACGCCTCGCGGTGCGAGGCGTTGTGTGCTTGTAGATCTGCTTTTTTCACTACTTTTGTGCAACGGCCTTGTATGATGAAGCAGGGCTTTGCTTTGCGAAAAAAAATTACGAATTTGAAACTTGGAGATACGAGGTTTCTGCCCGACAGTGACGATTTACTTTGTTGGCCGCCTAGCCCCCAAAATGGAACGAAGGCCGACATTTTGTTTGTATTTCTTTCCTAATGGCCGGCCTGGACCGGCCGGGAATGAACCGGCCGTTCGGGAGTTGTTCAGCTTTTCCCAATGACCAGCACGTCCCTGGAGAAAGACAAAGCAAAGAGAAGGATGGAAAGTCTACTCACTCGTGGCGAGGGCCATGATGTGCCAGGTACCACAGGCCACCGCACGCACCTGCAATGCAAGAGCAGAAGGAATTTGGACGACCCCATCGGAACTTCCATGAGGAATTGAACTTCATTCAGAACTCTTTTCCACCAAAAGAACTTGGCTCTGTTCTATAGATACTTGCAGCGAACCGAACCGGCTACGAACAGGCCCCACGTTTTCCACCAGTTTTAAGCAGAACCATTTGTACGTCATGAATCAGCGTCCTCCAACCTGTCGAATATTGACACGCATACTTTGGGTCCCCCAAAGTATGTGGAACAAGCAAGTACTGGCGTTTCAAACTAAAGTGAAAGCATCAATACTGTAATATAAGAAATATTCTTTTACAAGTAAAAGTCTGGAATTCAAAATGTACTTGAGTAAAAGTGTGAAAGTGTTGGCATCAAAATGTACTTAAAGGGATATTTCACTTTCAAAAAAACTTTTGTTCATTTTATCGTCCAATCAGGCTTTTATGAACACACTGAACAGTTTTTAATTTGCTTCATTCAGTATTTAGATATTTGATGTAAATGTTACCAGGCCCTCCTCCTGCAGGACGCCTCCCCATACACACCCATTGTAACTTCAAACTACATTTTAAACCATGATAGATTCATCAAAAACACCCATTATTTTTTTTCTGGTGACTCATACTAACCTCCTAATACGTGAGCAGGCCGTGTTTTTAATTTATTTTTAATAATTTTCTTGTGTATTATTATTTTTTTCCATTTTCCCAAAGAATTATTAAAAAAGAAATGAAAAAGGTTATCAAAAAAGCACGACCTGCTAACGTAGGAGGGTATTATGAGTCATCATAAGGTGACGGGTTTCTTTTGAAGTGAAATATCCCTTTAAAGTAACACAAGTATGCAGAATATCAGTAAGTAGCAGATTTACAAGCTCACAATGCATCGCGTCGCATCGCGAATGCTAGTAAAAAAAATGTACAAACCTCTCCGCCCAGCCCTGAGACAGGCTGTGGGCTCCAGACCCTTTGGGAGTTGGGAGGCTGTGGGCTCCAGACCCTTTGGGAGTTGGGAGGCATGGAGTCCTGGGACACACTGGGGACGCGACCCCACAGAAACAACTCTCCACCTGCTGCAGGACACCAACGGAAAAGAGACATTTTTTTTGTTACTTTAAAACCTTGACAAGTGAGCCTCCATTATGACCCGGCTAAATAGGAATTTAACTCTCCTACTGCCAGATTATTTATTTATTTATTGGGTCTGGTGCCATCAAAAAGCGGCTTACCTTTGCGACGTTATAGTAGATAGACAGACATTTATTTATTTATTTTTTTTATTTTCTTTTATTGTGCAATAGTGCACTTTGGTCTGCCAGGCAGCAGAGGGCGGCGTCATGCGAGAATGAATGTGAATTTGCCTGTTATGTGTTGAAGAAGAAGAAGACCAGTCACTGGCCACAGAGCCTTACAGCCAGAGGAAATCAACAAGGAAGTGAATTGTTCTCCGTTGATGTAACGCATAATGGATTTTTTACACCATCACCGCGGAAAATGTGTTTACAGTAGACGGCCGCGCGACCCCTCATCAGCTTACAGTCATCAGACGAACGAACGAACGAGCGCCGTATTGGCATCGAGGTTCTGTAAAAAATGGGGCGAACGTTAACGTTCAAAGCGTGGGGAGAGTTAAAGGAGTTGTTCAGGCACAAAATAACTATTTTTTCTATTGATTACTCATGCCATGGAGACTTGAGTTCAATAATATTCTTTTGTATTTGTCGCATTCCTAAGACAAACAATTTATAATAGTAAATTTACCACCATTGATTCCGAATGGGGGTAAATTTGCACTTTTCTGTGGTTACTCTGGAGTAACGGGGCTAAAGGAGGTGTTTTTCCCCTTTCAGGAATGACTTACCTATTATAGAACTACACCTTGACCCTAATTAGCGACAGTAAAAAGGGCGCCGTCAATTAGCTTGTGTCAGACCAGCTAATCCGGAATATAGCAGTGACGTACGGCACGCATGAACTGTGCTGAGGAGGTCTCTCTCTCTCTCTCTCTCTCTCTCTCTCTCTCTCTCTCTCTCTCTCTCTCTCTCGATGCTGAGCCAAGCAAAAGGCACATACATATTCTCAGTAGCCGCCACTTATCAAAGAGAGACACACGTACACACTTATCAAAGAGAGACACACGTACACATGCGTACCGTATATACAGTACACACTCAAGCATTCACTCACTCGCGGCCCTGCCTATTTAAACCCGCCACTAATAAATTCATATTTACTGCCGTTGCATTGAGGACTTTTAAATTATGGCGCACAATAAACCTGGCACGCGCATCTCAGAGGCTCTTTCAGGAGGGATGTTAAAGCAATATAGTAAGCAATTTTCCAAAGTGGATTACAAATTTCACATCCAGGTTTTATTGCACATTACGATAACTTAACCACATCTAAATGTTCCGCATAAATGGGAAATATGCGCTGCTTAATATGCTATTTTTCATTTTTTAAGAAGCGCCCTGCGTGCGCTTGCCAAGCGAGGGAGGGAGGGAGGGAGGGAGGCAGCGTGCTGGTTTGTGTGGTGGTGGAGGTGGTGGCGGGGGAGTCAATAATCTTTATGAGGTGCATTTTAATTACAAGGAGATAACAGAGTATCCTCCTCACGGCAAGCACACATCAATCTCTATCCCTGCATCAATCTGCACCCAGCACTACTGCGCACACGCACGCATGCATGCACGCATGCACGCACGCACGCACGCAGCCTCACAAGCATGCAGACACACACACACACACACAGCCTCACAAGCATGCAGACACACACACACACACACACACACACACACACACACACACACACACACACACACACACACACACACACACACACACACACACACACACACACACACACACACACGTAGATGTCGTCTCAGACATGATTGATCCATCAATCAGTGGCAGAGCATTTTCATCTCGCATGGAGCAAACCTACAAAATATATATTTTAAACAAGCGATGCAAAACACACGGATATCACGCACATGCGTGCACGTGCATACACATTAGTACAGGCGTTCAGTTGTGTGTGTGAGTGTGTGTGTGTGTGTGTGTGTGTGTGTGTGTGTGTGTGTGTGTGTGTGTGTGTGTTTAGACAAGCCGAGACATGCACACTCACGCACACACACGCACGCACGCACGGACACACACACACACACGCACGCACACACACGCACACACTCGCACACACGCAGACGTTGGCAGGGAAATCCAGCTAAAAAAGGTTAAGCCTGATGTTTTGGCTGCGAACGAGGGCCTGTGAAAGGTCAGATCAATCATGTGCTAAGCATGCCTCGTAAGCAATCCATAAAGAGCTTGTTTTAAATAATAACATTTTATAGATCACCTAAAGACATAACTGCACTCAGCAGTGGGCCGGGCCCAGCCGTGCTCTCTCTCTCTCTCTCTCTCCTCTCCTCCAACACGGCTACCTCTTAAACGCACCGAGAATTCAAATGGGACCAAACTCAATATGTTGACTGCAGCTCATTTAATGAACCGGTGGCATTTCCAGCAAACGCCTACACACATTTACACACACACACACACATACACCCACTCCAACACACACACACACACACACACACACACACACACACACACGCACACACACGCACATGCACACACACAGAACACGCCGTGCCAGACGTCTCTGACGAACAATAGGCAAATCTTTTAGCAGAACATTGCGCTGCAGCCGGAGCCTGTAAACGTGTCCGCGGACCTGAAACAAGTACAATGACTTTTCTCTTTAAGTGGCTGTTGTTACAATTGTAGTGTAACCACTTTAATACCATCAGGCTGGCTGGCAGGCTCGACGCAAGCACGCGGCAGCCCATTGTGACACCTTGGTAAATGGTGTAAATGCATTAGAACGTCGCATTAGAAAATGTCTGCTGACAGTCCATTGACTCGCTGTGAAAGCGCAGGCGAGACAAGCTATAGCGGATGACGGGAGACGAAATCGTGCAGATTACAAACGAATCCGATGAAAAGAGCAAACTGTAGTATAATGGAAGCACCCCACTTTTCATCCGAGCGGGTGGCGTTTGGACCATCAGATTCAGCTCTTTAGGTAATGCTGAAAAGCAATAAAAGTGGAGCACATTCTTGCAAGGTCAACTCCTTCCTTGACATTAAGTGGTGAGTTTTGTCTGATGACTGATGTACAGCGGACGTACTCTACATCTTAATGTACTGGCTGATGTATCACAGTGTACTTTGTACACACAAAGTACACTGTGATGTACTTTGTTGAGTATCTACTGTTGGAGGGTTTGATGTGACTTTTTTTTCTCGTATTATTTATTCACGTTGCTCTTCATGCGTGACCTTTACTCTTTAAAGGGGACAGGGTTAGATTGATTCCTCTTAAATAGGGTGGGGTTAGACCATACATGGGCAACTGGCGGCCACATGCGGCCCCCACCTTCACTTAATGCGGCCCGCAGGTTAATACCGGAATACTGATATATTATTGATGTCTGCTTGTTACATTTCCAAACATGACCTGCTTTAATTCCATCAGTCTATATTAGTAGCTTAATGACTAGTATAGTATAGTATAGTATAGTATAGTTAAAATGTATTTTGTCCAATTTATTTGTATTTAGGTTCATGAAGTTAACATGAGTATATAAATAAATGCGTTTGAAATTGAAATTAAATCAAAATGTTACATTTCAGGATTCCAATTCAAAAGAGGCAAAAATAGCCGATCAACAAGCTCAAAACGAAGTCGCAGCGCGATGCGTTTTGAGCTTGTAGATCTGCTATTTTTGCTTTATTTGTATGAGATATGACAAAGTAGGACCAATGTGGCCCTTTGGAGTGAAGGTGGAAATATAGTGCCCCTCACCATCATCAAAGTTGCCCACCCCTGGGTTAGACTGACTCTCTAAAGTGGGTGTGGTTAGACTGACTCTCTAAAGTGGGTGTGGTTAGACTGACTCTCTAAAGGGGGTGTGGTTAGACTGACTCTCTAAAGTGGGTGTGGTTAGACTGACTCTCTAAAGGGGGTGTGGTTAGACTGACTCTCTAAAGGGGGTGGGGTTAGAATGACTCTCTAAAGGGGGTGGGGTTAGACTGAACCTGTAAAGGGGGTGGGAGGAAGACAAAATACAACCACCCCAATTGTATAACTTTATGTTGTATGATGCACTTTAACGTTATTAATAGTACTACAGCTACTATTTCTATGACTACTGCTATGTATAACCAGTAAGACGCCCTAAGGGTGATTTTCATGTCCTGGGAATGTAAATAGATCTCCAACTCATCAACATAATGTCCCTCAGGGCTTTAGGGTGTTACTTCCTATATACTTCTGCTTAGACATTAGATTTTTATAAAACTGTCAATGTGTGTGCTATATGTATCTGTCACTATTCACTACAGTATGTTTAAGACTTGATAGAAGCTGTCCATCTGGACAGCTGACTGCCCCATGCTCACTCCTATGTCATCAGTCCATGTACGGAAGACTTCTGTAAGAATAGACTTGTATCTTTAGCTATTCTTGTACCGCTGTGCTCCTATAAGAAGGGACTGCCCCATGCAGACAGTCGGGAGGACACTAGCATGCGTGTGCCTCGAGAGCTCTCAATTTTGTTGTTAAATAAATATATTGTATTCATCGTCACTCTACCTTGTGGAAATTCAATTTCGGTCGCATTTACCCTGAAAAACCTTGTCACTTGAGTGACCTTCCTTCCTTCCTTCCTTCCTTCCTTCCTTCCTTCCTTCCTTCCTTCCTTCCTTCCTTCCTTCCTTCCTTCCTTCCTTCCTTCCTTCCTTCCTTCCTTCCTTCCTTCCTTCCTTCCTTCCTTCTGTAACCTTCCTTCTGTACTGGGAGTGATGTCAGTGTGATGTCAGCGAGTTGTGACATCACTTCCTGTACGGGACGGCTACACGAAAGACAAAAAAAAGAGAAGGATACACAAGACTATGAAAGACAAAAAAAAGAGAAGAATAAAAAAGAAAAAAAGGAGGAGGAGGATAAAGATACCAAAAGGAGAGAGAAGAAAGGGTGGATGAGGTACAATGTGCGGTATCCTCCTTGTCAAGCAGGCATTTGGACCTATACATGGAGAAATGGAGCGAACCTGTTTGGCCTAAACATGGAGATGTGTTACAGAATGACTCATATATGGGCATAAAAAGTATGTCATGTGACATCACTTCCTGTACAGACACAGACAGTCAGACAGACAGACAGCCATTGACTCCGGCCTAACAATGGCTACTGTCTATGACGGTAGTCCCATATGACATGATGGAATGGACTATCTCCATAGTGTTCTCCACATCTCCATGTTTAGGCCCTATCGCTCACACCCTAGGTGGGGTTGGCGATAGGGCCTTTCTGTGTGGAGTTTGCATGTTCTCGGGTTGATACCCTCACAAAAACATGAACAAACTCCCCCCAGAATGACAACAACTAGAATCGTCAGAGAAACGCTGTGGTTGGCCAGATGGTCAAGAATTGGCGAGGGCGAGGTCGCATGTCACCCTGAGGTTGCATTCCACCCTCAGGTGTCTTACTAGTATACTATAGTTAAGATTTGAAAATACTATTACAGTATTCAGTGGCAGGTCTTTGTCCAGCAGCAACTACAGGTTGAACACCATACACTCCTCAGGCACTGTTTTGTCCTTCTGCCATGGAGACAGCTGGAGATGATAGTGGGTTAAATGAGGGGACTCCTCCTCCACGCAAGACATGAAACAGTTGAAATTCATCATGTGTATTATTATTACCACCAGTAAAAGTGGATGCAGCGTTGCCCCCGTTTTCTTCCTCTAGTTTTGGAGGGATGCGTTGAAAAGCTAATGAGGTTGAATTCGTTCTCCGCGCGATGTCATCTGAGGACACGGACTCCTTGTTGTGTTAATTAAAGTTGAATGATAGAGATGAAATGAAAAATGAGCATGGCCCAAAGCCGCTGCGAGGGACACAGCTGGGAAAATATACTGTAGTTTCAAGTCTAATAAATTGTTTCTTATACAGCACTTTGTTGAGTAAATGCCTTTTGAGGAATACAAAATGTTTCTTCCCAGCAATCATATACAATTATTTCGTCATCTAAAAGAAACGAAACAAAACAACCCTAACCCTAACCCATGCTTTAATGATCTATTAGGCCACTTAACTCTGGAAGTACTTCGAATCATTATCATAACAGAATGTTATGAAATGTATGCTATAGCAGTGGTTCTCAATTTCTTTTACGCTGTGACCCCCCCGTAAATAATCATATCTGAACTGGGGACCCCTCACTCTGACAACAGATATTGTGAAAATAGCAGATCTACAAGCTCACAACGTCTTGCAACTCCGCTGCAAACCATTCAGGTTGACCTGTGAGGACGTGGCTGATCACAAACATTGAGAGGGTACAAATGGAACCGAAAGGAGGGGTCGAATTTGGTTACATTCTTACACTCTCAGAGTTTGTAGACACTCTCAGAGTTACAGACCCCGTTTTGATCCCTGTTGGACCCTGGACCAGACACTGATATAGTGTTGGCCAGCGGCATAGCGATGTGAGAGCTATTATCTCTGTACCTTACCTGTAACTGCTACACTGTAGCTACGATCTCCTGTACCTTACCTGTAACTGCTACACTGTAGCTACTATCTCCTGTACCTTACCTGTAACTGCTACACTGTAGCTACTATCTCCTGCATCTTACCAGTAACTGCTACACTGTAGCTACTATCTCCTGCATCTTACCTGTAACTGCTACACTGTAGCTACTATCTCCTGCATCTTACCAGTAACTGCCACACTGTAGCTACTATCTCCTGTACCTTACCTGTGACTGCTACACTGTAGCTACTATCTCCTGTACCTTACCTGTAACTGCTACACTGTAGCTACTATCTCCTGTACCTTACCTGTAACTGCTACACTGTAGCTACTATCTCCTGCATCTTACCAGTAACTGCCACACTGTAGCTACTATCTCCTGTACCTTACCTGTGACTGCTACACTGTAGCTATTATCTCTGCAGCTTACCTGTAACTGCTACACTGTAGCTACGATCTCCTGTACCTTACCTGTGACTGCTGCGTTATTGGAAATGACACCCGAGCTCCAGGCGGAGCCGCTCGATTGTCCACGACACTGCAAGCGGCGCGAAGGCCAGCGGACCTTGGTCCTGCTCTTCGCCCCCGAGCGCCGCAGGCGCGAGTGGTCGCGCGGCGCTCCGCCGGCCGCGCGAGTTACGAAGCCGTGGTGAATGCAATCGTTATATTTATGCCCAGGCCGTAAGGCCTGGGCAAGCCCACGATAAACGCCCTGTCCAAGCGACTACAATGGAGCGCTCCCTAGCTCCGCTTCAGCCAATCAAAAGCTTCGGTGGGCGGGGTTTCCCTGGAGCTCGGGTGTCATTTCCAATCACGCGTGACTGCTACACTGTAGATACGATCTCCTGTACCTTACCTGTAACTGCTACACTGTAGCTACTATCTCCTGCATCTTACCTGTGACTGCTACACTGTAGCTACTATCTCCTGTACCTTACCTGTAACTGCTACACTGTAGCTACTATCTCCTGCACCTTACCTGTGACTGCTACACTGTAGCTACTATCTCCTGCACCTTACCTGTGACTGCTACACTGTAGCTACTATCTCCTGCACCTTACCTGTGACTGCTACACTGTAGCTACTATCTCCTGCACCTTACCTGTGACTGCTACACTGTAGCTACTATCTCCTGCACCTTACCTGTAACTGCTACACTGTAGCTACTATCTCCTGCACCTTACCTGTAACTGCTACACTGTAGCTACTATCTCCTGCACCTTACCTGTAACTGCTACACTGTAGCTACTATCTCCTGCACCTTACCTGTGACTGCTACACTGTAGCTACTATCTCCTGCACCTTACCTGTGACTGCTACACTGTAGCTACTATCTCCTGTACCTTACCTGTAACTGCTACACTGTAGCTACTATCTCCTGCATCTTACCTGTGACTGCTACAGTGTAGCTACTATCTCCTGCACCTTACCTGTGACTGCTACACTGTAGCTACTATCTCCTGTACCTTACCTGTGACTGCTACACTGTAGCTACTATCTCCTGCACCTTACCTGTGACTGCTACACTGTAACTACTATCTCCTGCACCTTACCTGTGACTGCTACACTGTAGCTACTATCTCCTGCACCGTCTGTGACTGCTACACTGTAGCTACTAGTCTCACACAATCCAAACTGTTGCCTCCCACAATTTTCTAAGTCTTCCGTCATACGGTCTGGAGTCATACAGTTCCGGTCGCGGAAATTTGTACTAATATAAATCTAAATAATCAAACACATATAGCTCTCTGCTTATCTGAAATTCTAAAATAAAATGGAGAATAGGAATGACGAACCGATTCCAGACTCTACGTAGCATTCGGAGATTGTGGAATTGTTCTCTGGCTACGCGAGACCATCTTACCCGTGACTGCCGCGCTGTAGCTGTCCCCCGCGTCTATCTTCTGGACGCCGGCGAGCTTGGAGCAGCCGAGGAGACGTGGCGTGGAGATGTGGGTGCTGCTCTCTCCATGGCCAAGCTGTCCCTGGAAAACAAAGCAACAACCAAAAGAAAATGTCTCAGGACCGTGTCAGACTTGACTGCTGAGTTTCTAAAGTGAAATGGTATGTCTCCATGCTGTTTCATCCTATGGTGGAAAAATGAATTTAGTCTTAATTAGTACAACTAAATAAGACAGGGTCTAATAATGGCATGGCTTTCAGACAGGTCTTGGACTTCATGTGGCCCAGCCTAATGATGTCAATCATCTATGATGTTAGTAGTACTGCAATGTCAATCATGCAGGCATATCAGGTGAGGACATTCGACAAGCAATTTGGCGCTGATCGGCCCCTAGGAGCCACGCCATGAAAAGTATACTTTAGCATGGCAGTATTGTATAGTATTTGTAAACTTTGTAATGTACAGCATCACATATCGCTGCATTGTAATGTTTTGTGTTGTACTGCATAGCATTGTGGCAGTATTGCACAACATCTCATAGCATAGCATAAAAAAATATACTGTGTTTCATTGTATTGTGGCATAACATGAGACCGTGTTGTATTGTAGCATAACGTCACTGTCGGGCAGAAACCTTGTATCTCCAAGTTTCAAATTTGTCTTTTCGTAAAGTAAAGCCTTACTTCATCTTCTACAACCTTCTACAAGCAGATCTACAAGCACACAACGCCCGTTGTGTTCTTGTAGATCGACTATTTTCACTATTTTAAATCGCTTTTAAAATATTAACAAAAAATGGAAGGTTTTGTACATACAAGGTTTCCACCCGACAACAGCGATGAGACTGCATTCTATTGTTGCATGAGACTGTATTGTACTGTAGAATAACACTGTATTGTACTGTAGAATAACACTGTATTGTACTGTAGAATAACACTGTATTGTACTGTAGAATAACACTGTATTGTACTGTAGAATAACACTGTATTGTACTGTAGAATAACACTGTATTGTACTGTAGAATAACACTGTATTGTACTGTAGAATA
>NC_137832.1:62040730-62110730 GCF_963921795.1 Nannobrachium achirus | reverse complement strand
AACTAGTAGCAGTGGAGTAAAAGTACAATATTTGGAAACACTCAAGTAAAGTACAAATACCTCAAAAGTGTACTTAAGTACAGTACTTGAGTAAATGTACTTAGTTACTTTACACCACTGTTTAGGGATGAACTTGTTAAATGACCATCTACTGTATCTATAGTAGTGTTTCTCAAAATTTCAACTCTGGGATACAGTGTACAAATAACCTGACTGCGCCACATGGTACCCCCCTACTTTACCATCTGAGATCTCTCGGGGAGGGTTGATAACACTCGTAAAGTCCCGGGCCGGACCAATCAGCGGCAGCTACGGGCGGGCTCTGAGCGGCTCTGAGCCAATAGAGTCTGATTGCAGACCACGTGGAAACCCAGGAGGCGGATTCTGGGTGTAACGTCATGCTGACAAGCCAATATGAGTGGTTGGAGTTGGCACTCCCAGACTGTGATAGAGAGACGGCCCCATCCAATCACCTGCTAAAGAATTTGAAAAAATGGCCCGCCCCTTACATCAGGTCTGCCGGAGCAGTCCAAGATGATAGTAAAGCAGAGCGGTGTGCAGCCAGGCATACGCACTGCTGCTATCATCTGGCGCAGTCAGGTTAGTGTACAAATGCAAGTGTACAACTGGACTGTACAAATGGAACCATGCTAGTTACAGACCTGTATGTAAGGGTCAATTTAGACCCCCCCTAAAGGACCCACAGAGTCTCTGGAATCCACTTTGAGAACCACTGATCTGTAGTCTATATTTCAAGGCCTTCTAGGCCCGTTGTGCACGATCAAAATACTGTACACTCTCTCATTCCACAAAACAAATAAACACACACAAAGCTCTGCCCATTCAAAACGGACCGTCGGCCCGCTCAATGCTCTTCGCCCACACACACACACGCACGCAAGCACACACACGCACGCAAGCACACACGCACACACACGCACACACACACACACACACACACACACACACACACACACACACACACACACACACACACACACACACACACACACCACTGCAGTTACAGTACATCAACACACACACACACACACACACACACACACACACACACACACACACACACACACACACACACACACACACTACTGCAGTTACAGTACATCAACACACACACACACACACACACACACACCCCGCCACAAAAGAGCGCACGGAGGCCTATACTCATAGTAATGATCCGCCAGCAACAATATGATTAGTGGAGCGCACAATCAATTAATGCAGCGGAGGAATCAATAGATGCCTCTCAGCATATGTGTCCCGCAGTTAATTAATAAACAAAGAGGGGCATTAAGCAGCGGAGCGTCGGACTGTGGCGGAGGAGACTGTCATCAGTCAGGACCTTCTGCACTGCCGACGCCGTCAGCGAGGAAGGGCAAAGGATAGGAACGCACACACACACACACACACACACACACACACACACACACACACACACACACACACACACACACACACACACACACACACACACACACACACACACACACACACACACACACACACACACACACACACACACACACACACACACACACACACACACGGGTAGAGGTGTGTGTGCGGCGAGTGCAAGAAAGTGCCAACAAACAGGATGCACTGCACGCCCATGCAAGTGGACGTGTGTGTGTGTGTGTGTGTGTGTGTGTGTGTGTGTGTGTGTGTGTGTGTGTGTGTGTGTGTGTGTGTGTGTGTGTGTGTGTGTGTGTGTTGATGTACTGTAACTGCAGTGGTGTGTGTGCGTGTGCGTGTGCGTGCGTGTGTGTGTGTGTGTGTGTGTGTGTGTGCACGCGTGAAAGCTAGAGAGACTGACACGCACGAGCGACACACAAACGCGTCACAAATGAGCAAACAGATTTGGTGCCCTCAAAGACATACTTTCCCTCCGTCTGTTCTCCTCCTTTTTTTCATATCGTCGGGCAGAAACCTCGTATCTCTGAGTTTTAAAATTTGTAGTTTTTTTTCTCGTAAAGTAAAGCCCTGCTTCATCATACGAGACTGTCGCACAAAACTAGTGAAAATAGCCGATCTACAAGCACACTGCGTAAATCGGCTATTTTCACTATTTTAAACCATTTTTATGGCGATAAGTACAAAACGGTTGAGCATACAAGATTTCCACCCGACAACGATATACTGTACCGTACATGTGTTTGTGCATGCACATGTTCTCACACACACACACGCTCACGCTCACGCTCACGCACACACACGTCCTCATTGTCAAGAGAGGAGGAGGACCTGTTGCTGAGGCCCTGACATCAATACAGTTCATTTTTCCGCAGCTACAGCGCAGCAGCGGCGGGCCAGCCCGCATTAGCGTAGATTTGGAATGGGGCCCGGGGTTCGATGAGGCCTAAACAGCGTCTGGAACGGAGCCCGGGGTTTCCGCCATCATCGCCATGGCGAGAGAGAGAGAGAGGGAGAGAGAGAGAGAGAGAGAGAGAGAGAGAGTCTCTCCATTATTATTCACCTTGATGAGTTACCCTGCTCATTACGAAGAGGATTGCAATCGACAGGCCCAACGACCACATTGATCTGCTGGGGATATCCACACACAGATACATAAACATGTCAGCATGCTCTGACAGCGCACGTTTAACCACAGCCTGGCTGCACATAATACACTGCGTGTGTGTGTGTGTGTGTGTGTGTGTGTGTGTGTGTGTGTGTGTGTGTGCGTGTGCGTGAGTGCGCACATTTCATCTGCAAATATTATCATCACAGGGCAGATCATCTCACAGCTAGGCTACAGATGTGTTGGTGGCCTTGGGAACGGGCACAAGTTGGTTGTGAGGGCCCTTCAAAAGGAGGGCCAAACTGTCTGCAAGGTACTGCTCAGTGTCAGCTGTTATAGGAAGCCGCTCAATTTGGAGGAGGCATTGTTTCCTATATCCATGGATTGATGTCTGCTGTGTCTGACAAATATGTATGTAACAACGTTCTGCCGTACGGGCACTTTGTAACTGGCTGTTCTCCTGTTGTCTGACTGTGCTGGCAGGGTTGATGTCCTTTGGACAAGGCATTCTTCTACTTCTGTCTTCTTACATCTAAAGAACAACGAGCGTTCATTTAGAGATGCAGACGTCAGAGCATTGCAACTTCTGTATACAGTATGTGCTTGATCACAACCAAGATGTACTCGGCAACTACTAGCGACCGACGCTGCCTCGCGGCAGAACCTTCCATGAACAGCTGCCGGGAGGAGAAGAGGCAGCGACCGACCTGGGCTTGCTGTGGTGTAACTGTCTGCCGTCGGGAGCACCGGTGGGTGAACTTCAGGCCCGATGATCCGTGTGTACGTTATGGTCCATAGAAAACAGGCCGTTTTGACCAAGCACGCGATATGGGAAAAGAAGCGGAGATATATCCATTGTTCTGCAGCCAGGATGAATACAATTCATACTTGCTTATCGGCAAGTGACGCCTAATAAATACAATGAAAAAGTATAAGGATGCCTGTTTTGATGTGGTGAAATGACACATGAAACAGACTAAGTCCTTTCCCATTGTTTCCTGTGGCCGCACACTGATCCATGTTGTCATTTCACTGCAAGCCCAGCCTCTCCAGTTATTTCTGATATATAACCACCATGTGTCACTCATCTCAGAGCTGAATAATTAATAAAAGATAAGATCTAATCAAACCTATAAAGAAAAAAGTATGATGTACAGCAGGGGTCTTCAACAGGGGGTCCGGGACCCCTAGGGGGTCCTTAGAGTTACTACAGGGGGTCCTCCAAATCATTGAGTGATAGACATGTTTTTTTCTCCTTTTTTGATATTAACCACTTGAACCCTAGCGTCCATATTCTGAGAACTTTAGCCAAAAATAGCAGATTTACAAGCTGATGTACAAGATCTACAAGCTCACAACGCCTCGCGCTGCGAGGCGTTGTGAGCTTGTAGATCGGCTATTTTCGGCAAAGAGGTTTGGTGTGGAGGAGAAAAAGAGCATACTAAATATAGAGTGAAAGGTCAAGTTTATTAAGTATTGACGGTTCAAATAGTTAAATATCTGAAAACACAAATTGACATGAATCCAAAATACACTGCTGTCAAATGATGACACTATATGGAATCTATGAAGACGAAGAGGTTGTGGGGGTCCCTGCTTCGTCTCTCTCAACTAAGGGGTCCTTGGCCTGAAAACGTTGAAGACCCCTGCTACAGTATAAGGAAATATGGCCAAAAGTAAACCTATGATGTACATATCAATAAATAAAGACAACCTGGAACATCTAAGAATCTCCAAAGTCTTGTCTCTGGACTGTAGATGGATTTCTGTGCATTTGGTCTAGAAAAGGCAGTATTACACTGTTGGTGTAGAATACATGTGCATTGCCCTATTATTTAATTCAGTAACACATGGTAAGTTTGCTATTATTAGCAATGACATCTGTGCCTTTCCTGTGCGTCACCCTGGCTGCTGACACCTGAATAGGCTATACCTCCGGGAATTAATAAAGGTGTATCTCATCCGAATATCTAAATATTTAGATATGGAAGTTGCATAATTACGCTTCACTTACTAGGAAGAACAATTAATCACTGGAGCTCTGTTTTTTTACTTTGTCACACAAAAGTGTTGGGAGCTTCGTAGATCCACTATAACTGCTATCAGACTATTTTAGATTTGTTTTATTTACCATAATGACAAGCCGAAAATAGGGATACCAGGTAAACCACTTGAATCCATATTCACAGCATCCATATTCTAGGGCAGTGTTCCCCAATTAGTTTTCCCCAAGGGCCGATTCATGTCTAGGGTACCAAGCCGAGGGCCACAACATTGCAGGGGCGACGGTGGCGTTCCGGCTACTCCAGCGACAGTTCAGATATCGTCATTGTCGGGTGAAAATCTTGTATGTCCACAACCGTTTGTTTTGCATTTATCATTTTAAAAATGATTTAAACTAGTGAAAACAGCCGATCTACAAGCACACAACGCCTCGCACCACGAGGCGTTGTGTGCTTGTAGATCGGCTGTTTTCACTACTTTTGTGCGACAGCCTTGTATGATGAAGCAGGGCTTTGGTTTGTGAAAGAACGTACACATTTGGAGATACGAGATTTCCACCCAACAATGACGATATACTAGTGTTGTTGCTGCTCTTATACCACCATTATTACTGGGGTTGGTGGGGGCCAGACAGTAGCCCCCCGCAGGCCGTAAATGGCCCGCGGGCCGCCTATTGGGGAACCCTGTTCTAGGGGCAATAGTCACCAAAAGTCTGCCTCTCTAACCCAGCATCCATATTCTAGGGGCAATAGTCACCAAAGGTCTGCCTCTCTAACCCAGCATCCATATTCTAGGGGCAATAGTCACCAAAGGTCTGCCTCTCTAACCCAGCATCCATATTCTAGGGTCAATAGTCACCAAAGGTCTGCCTCTCTAACACTAGTCTTTGAGCAGGGTTCATTGCAATGCCAACTTGTGGTGGACATTTGTGTCAAAAGTCTAGTTTTGCCATGGACACAAATACACCTATACCAGAAACAGAGCCACCCCTAAATGTATACTACTAGTGCTGTACCCTCAAAGTGGGTTGAAGGACGTTCGGGTTGCTTGAAGGTGGTCATAATTGACCATTACAAGTCTGTAACTCTGAGTTACAGACCTGTCCATTTGGCTATTCTCGGTACTTGATACCACACTAAACTAAGCATAATAGTAAGACGCCTCAGGGCAGCATGCGACCTCGCCTTAAAGGACGAGGTCACGCCAATTCTTGGCCATCTGGCCAGTGATATATATCGGACCAGTTACCCATATATGGAGACCCCTGGTACCCATATATGAGATCCATGTACATATATATACTATACTATATGGTACATCACTTTATGCCCATACATGGAGATCCCTGTCGGAACCAGCCACACAGAACTACAGACAGATACACGGACAAGGGGTGCCGGTTTTCATAGTAAACTTGCAATCTACAGTCGCAATCAAGTCATTACTGGAGATGTGGCGTAACAGCATGGATTTCTACACAGAGGTAAATTCTTTCAACATAAGATGCTGCATTCAAGTTCAGGAGAGTTTGGACAAGGCAATTCCCTTGGATGCTGCCTTCAGGTATGGCATGGAAAGAGAGCATTTGTATTTCTTTCACCATAGTGAAAAGGCAAGCGGCTCAAGTAAAAGGGCAGGGGCTCAAGCCCCCTTTGATGTCTATGTGTGCATGCGCCTGGGCAGAAGAATAGAGTTTAAAGTGGTTAATGTCCTCTGACAATGCAACGTGAATTCAGATGCTCACAACACAAGACGAGCGACAGATAACACTGTTTGGGTCCTTCGGCCCTTTCGGATACTAACGTCCTATCCGGGGCTGTTTCACGGCCTCCATGTTAATTCTTGAGCCCTGCATGCGTCGTCACGTCATCGTCGCATTTCAAACTCCTTCGCACCTCCGTCGTGTGATACGACTCCGACTTTCCGTCTTTTTTGGTCTCGACAGGCAGAACAGAGAACACAACCGAGATTTCTATCTGCGACGCTATTACCAGCCATAATGGGGTTACAGAGAAGCGCTTGAGTTTACCTTAGTGTGATAGCGGAACAAAAATTAGGTTCAAGACCTTTTGCTTTTGTACTCCTTGTGTCTTTTTATTTATTTAGTTCCCACAGATGCGTATAAGAGAAAGCCTCTTAAAACCCAGGAGAGACAGAGCCCGGTGTCAGCCGAGTAAAAAAAAAAGAAGAAGAGAGAAATAAGAAAAAGGAGTTCAAGACGGCTCCTCATTTGCTTCCTCCTGCGCCCCCAAAAACAAGGTGTTATCTTTGGGGAGGTGGAACCTTTCTTTTTTCCTGTGGGTTTGCGCGTGTTGATGGGAGCGATGTTTGGTTGTGGCACTCCGCTGCTGCGGCGGCAGCGGCTTGCTGATTACAGTGGGAGGGGAGGGGTCTTAATCAGGTGGCGCGGGTTCTTCGGGGGCCCCTGGGGGCCCGGGGTGCGCTACTTCCTGTCAGACTGCACAGAGAAACAATCAATCATCCCAACGGCTCCGAGACGGAGGGAGGAGAGAGAGAGAGAGAGAGAGAGAGAGAGAGAGAGAGAGAGAGAGAGGGGAGAAGGAGGAGTGAGAGCGAAGATAGAGGAGAGAGGTGGAGAGACGGAAATGGGGGTGTGGGGGTGGGTTGGGGGGGGGGGGGGGCATGAAGGTAAAAGCCCGATTCATACTTCGTCGCGGGACAGCGTGTCGCGCCGAGATTAGCCGACCTACAATCTCACAGCGGTGCCGGGGATGTGGTGCGTCGTGGGCTTGTAGCTCTGCTGTTCTCGGCGAGTGACACCATTATGTGACATCGGGGGGGCGATGAAGGGAGACAGGGAGACGGTAAATGTCAGTAAGACGACTCGGGGCGACACGCGACCTCGCCCCCTAAAGGACGTGGTCGTGCCACAGTGATGTGGACATCCGGGATTGTGGACATCAGGGATCTCCATATATGGGCATAAAAGGGATTTGTTCCCCTGGCATCACAGGAATGTCCATATCTCCATATATGGGCATAAAAGGGATTTGTTTTCCCCCTGGCATCACAGGGATCTCTCTAACAGGGCGTCATCAATATTGATGACATCAGGGAACTCCATATATGGGCATAAAAGGGATTCTGTTGGTGTGACATCACAGTGAAGCCAGAGCGTGATAGAGTGGTTCCCCTGACATCACAGTGACATCAGAGCATCATCAGATGTCAGAGTGGCAAACCCATAGACACATGTACAACACGTCTACACGGACTGTGACATTTCTCATGGTAAACTGCGACCTTCGCTCCCAATAAGAGTGAAATGGAGAGAGAACGTGGGATGACAAGAGAGAGACGGCGAGCAAAGAGAAAGAGAGAGACGTAGAGAGAGAGAGAGAGAGACAGACAGAGCGAGGCGCCGTCCAGAGGACGCCGCCCGTCGCGAGGACGAGAGGACAGACGTGAGAGGACGGCGGTAGGAGGAGGAGTGTCCGGCGAGTGGCGCGCCAGCCAGGACGTCAAGGTCACTCCAGAGTAGCGAGCCGCTTGGTAACAGCCGACGCCTCAACCTCTCCGCCGCCGCCCGTCCGTCCTTCCCTCCCTCCCCTCCCTCCTCTGCACGTCTCCGTCTCGCCGCCGTCCCTGCCAAGAGCCTCGTCGTCCTCCTCCTCCCCCGTCACGTCGTAAAAAGTGATCTTTTAGCTACGCTTTTCCAACGACCTCGCAGATAACCAGGAAGTTAAAAAAAGACGAGAGAGAGAGGCAGACAGAGAGAGAGATAGAGAGGGAGGAAGAGAGGGATTGAAGGGGGTCTAGTTTTCAGAAGACCCCGGCTTCTCGCCGAGCGCCGCAGCAACGATGCTGCTCTTTAGAAGAAAGTCTTAAAGGAAAGGCCAGGACAATCCTCCATGACAGGTGAGATTCCTTATCTGACAAGGGGAGGAGAGGCAGCACAGGGCCAACACGCACACACGTGAACGCACACACACACACACACACACACACACACACACACACACACACACACACACACACACACACACACACACACACACACACACACACACACACACACACACACACACACACACACACACACACACACACACACACACACACACACACACCAACGCAGCGGATTCCTCGTCGAGGATTTCCTGCTCTGTGTCCGCGTGGATCTGGAGCAGCCGGAGTGGACAAACTGCAGGCCCCATAAAGGTGATTTATGGAATCTGAAAACATGTGCGGTTCTTCTTGGCAAACCATGAAGGACATTAAAGTGCTCAACGGGAGGGCCTCCTCCTCCTCCTCCTCAGACACACGGCTACAGAGCCCTCCTACGGTACAGTATGCCCACCAAAACCCCTTTTAATCTGCAACCTTGGAACCAACCCAGGGGCATAGTTCCGCCTATTTAAAATGACTCCAATATACGGAACTAAAACTTCCTATGATTGGCCGCTAGTTGTGCTGTCCCCCCCCCCCCCCCCCCCCCCCCCCGGCCGATCGCAAAAAGAATTGTTCTCCATTGGACCCCATTCATTTTCCCCTTTCGTTTTCTAACCTTAATTAACATTTTCATAAATACTTTATTCCGTATCGTTCCTATCGCTTGTTAAAATTGCCTTTCAATCACGATTATATGCGTTTTGTGAAAATAAGGTCCCGTTTATGTTAAAATTGATGATAAAGTTGCAGGGGGCGTGGCCAACTAAACTAATACCAGCCGGCTGTGTTCTTCTTCGTGTGCTGTATTTCGGGAGGCTCCGACCACATTCTCCCATGTATCTCTGCGGTTGCACGTGACCGTTGGCAGCCAATAGCCTCTTCTGGTTGCATTTCAATCTATGATGGCAACACCCATGCCAAGGACCAGTGTTGTACCCGAACGCGTTCAAAGAACGATCGTTCATGAACACGTTCATATTTTGGGCGAACGTGAACTGAACGTAATTGTTTTCGCTTGATGAACGATATTGTCGAACGCGGTCATTCTGACGCCCGTGAACGGCGTTCGTCGGCAGTTCATGCGGCGGTCCGCGCCTCCGCGGTTGTCTGTCCTCTCGTCTCTCTTTTCATTCACATGCTCCAATAGCACACACTGCACGCAGCTCCTCGTGAACGTTGATATGTGGTGCTGTCTGCACTCTGCTGCTGCACTGTGAATCTCCTCCTCGTTACGTCTCGCAAGCCTGACTATACTTTGTCCTATGTGTGTTGCACGGCGAAAATAGCTGATCTGCAAGCTCACAACGTGTCGCATCCACGAGACAACGTGAGCTTGTAGATCAGCTATATTAACCAACGCGGAAACATGCTGTGCACGAGGTTTAGAAACGTCTGCCTTCTAGTGGGGTTCCTTGTACATGTATTTTTTTTTCTTTCATTTCAAATGTGTGTTAAAGTTTCTTTTTCACTTCCAATTTGTAGATTATGGTCTATAGAACAATTTTGGTTCGAGTGTCAAGACAGTAGATTGAAGAAAAATATATTTTTTGCCCTATTTCCAAAATGACCAAAATCGGAATTGTGTTTTTTGAACAATGTCTTAGTTTTCCCACAACTGCTGTGTAATATATATTTTTTTTTATTGCTATATCAAGTCAATACTGTGTGGGGAATCAATTGGAGTCAAATATTTGTTTTGAATATTATGATATTTCACACAATGAGACAATAACATGGTTATTACATTCAGCCCTTCACAATAAGGGTGCAGGAAGACTGGGAACTAGGCAGTGGGTACATAAATATTGTGGGCACCTCAATGTTAAGTTGGATGAAATTATTGCTGTGTGTGGTTCTATATGGGCTGTGTCAATAATTTTGACAAATAATAGCATGCAGCAACGTCTAAACATTTATATATATATATATATATATAGACCTATATAGGTCTATTTTTTTTTGAATAGCCAAAAGTATAAGAAAATGGTTAAAAAAAAGAACGAAAAAGAACTAAGTTAGTTCATTTTGGGGAACCATGAACTTAGTTCAAAATATAGAATTATGAACTATGAAATGAACTAGTTCAGTTTAGAAGTTCTGAACTTGAACTTGAACTAGTTCGTTTTTAAAGTGAACTTTCCCAACACTGCCAAGGACCCATATTGTGTCATTTGCGCTGCATAGAAACCAATGGCTTCGCTTTGTCCTTATCTTTTATACAGTCTATGGTAGGAACCATAGTCTTTTGAATAAAATGTCATTTAGTTTTAGTCATAATTTAGTCACCTGAAACGTTTTAGTTTTAGTCTAATTTTAGTCGACTAAATGTCATATGTTTTTAGGCGACTAAATCTACAGTTGATTTAGTCAACTGAAATGTATTTTGTCAGGCCTTGATGGCATCGTAATGACTGATTTTGCACTTGGTTGCGTGCCGAAAATAGCAGATCTACAAGCTCACAAGGCGTCGCGCTGCGGCGCGCTGTGAGCTTGTAGATCGGCTATTTTCAGCACGCAACACCTGAGAGCAACCAAAGATAAAATGACTCTCTTCTCCACTAGTCCCTCCCTATAACGTTTTAATAGTCTAGTTTTTATTTTGTTGACGAAATTGTCAATATATTTGTTCTTAGTTTTAGTCATCACAGCTTAGTTTTTATTTCGTTTTTATTTCGTTTTCGTCAGTGAAAAAAACGCAGTCGACAACCATTTTTCGTCATAGTTTTAGTCGACGAAATCAACACTGGTGCAGAGAATGTTGGAGAGGCAGGGGCTGAGATTTCTAAAAAGGGCCTTTTGGTGGAAATATCAATAAATTGCAGCGCGACGCGATGTGAGCTTGGAGGTCTGCAATTTTCATGTGTGGCATGGAAAAGAGAGGGCATTTTCAATTATTTCACATAGTAAAAACTGCATTCATGGTCTGGAGAGGGCACTTTATTACAGACGGATAAAAGGGGCAGGGGCTCAAGCCCCCTTTGATGTCTATGTGTGCACGTGCCTGAATCAACGTACGCAATCAATGCCCTTTCACAATGCAAGGAGCAGGCAAGGGCATGCGGCTGTGTGTTTAAGTGCGCATGTGTGTGTGTGTGTGTGTGTGTGTGTGTGTGTGTGTGTGTGTGTGTGTGTGTGTGTGTGTGTGCGTGTGTGTGTGTGTGTGTGTGCTAGCAAGCTGAAGAGTGCCTTCACGGAGTCCGGCGCTGTTGTAACACGTCTGAAAGCTTCTCCCGCAGCCCGGGCCAAAATGTGGAAAAATGTTTGCCTCACCTCTTGCCCCGTTCCCCAGGAGAACACCATCCCACCGTCTGAGAGAGAGAGAGAGAGAGAGAGAGAGAGAGAGAGAGAGAGAGAGAGAGAGAGAGAGAGAGACACACACACAGACAGACAAAGAGAGATTGATTGATTGATAGAGAGAGAGAGAGAAATCGAGGGGGAGGGGGGAGGGAGAGAGAGACAGAAAGAAGACAATGAACCTCAGTAAACTCAAAAAATTCGGGGGGATCGAGAGGTAACAATCGAAGAAAAAAGAAGAAAAAAAGCCTGGAGGTTAAAATAGAAAAAGAGCAACAACAGAACTTAAGGGGAAAAAAAGAACAGCAGAAACAACAACAGGAGGAGGAGGGAAAAAAATAAAATGGAGAGTTGGGGGGGTGGGGTGGGGGTGCGGGTGGTGGTGGGGTGGGGGGCTAGGGTGGGGTGCAGGTTGGGGGGGGGGGGGGTGGGGTTGGAGTAGTAGAAAGGGGTGGGGGGAGGGGGACGCGGCGGCGGTGGCGGTGGCGGTGGCTGACAAAAGCGGCCAGACCGTCATACATCAAGCACTTGTTACGTCTCCCCGGCGCTTGTGATCGCAGATGACTGCAAACAAGTCAGTGATAAAAATCTGAAGAAAGATGAGAGCGATCGGCCCGGCTCTAAAGATCATCAATCACACAGCCCGGTAAGCTCACATATTATTAGTTCAAGTAAGGCACCGCTCTCTTCCATTTTATGGACATCATAAAAGACTTTTGCTTGGTGGAAGGTGGCGTGTGTGTGCGTGCGTGTGTGCGCGTGCGTGTGTGTGTGTGTGTGTGTGTGTGTGTGTGTGTGTGTGTGTGTGTGTGTGTGTGTGTGTGTGTGTGCGTGCGTGTGTGCGCGTGCGTGTGTGTGTGTGTGTGTGTGTGTGTGTGTGTGTGTGTGTGTGTGTGTGTGCGTGCGTGCACTTATACGTGCATTACTATACTTGTGAGGGCCCCCCCACAAGTATAGACATTGTGGGGGTCAATCGTTCCGGTCCTCACAGGAGTGGTGGTTGTTGGATGGTTAAAAAGGATTTTCTTTTTAGTATTATTACAGTATGGTACGGATTCAGGTTGTGGTTATAGAGGTTAGACCGTTAGAGCAGGGGTCTTCAATGTTTTCAGGCCAAGGACCCCTTAGCTGAGAGAGAGATGAAGCAGGGACCCCACACAACCTGTTAATAGATTCCATATAGTTTCATCTGTGTATTTTGGTTTCATGTCAATTTGTGTTTTCAGATATGTAACCACTTGAACTGTCAATACTTTAGTACAATACTTGACCTTTCACGCTGTACATAGTCTGCTCTTTTCCCCCTCTACAACGAAAATAGCCGATCTTCATGCTCACAACGCCTCGCAGCGCAAGGCGCTGTGAGCTTGTAGATCTGCAATCTTTGGCTAAAGTTCTCAGAATATGGACGCTTAGGGTTCAAGTGGTTAAAATAAAACAAAAAAGGAGAAAAAAGTTTCTATCACACAAAGATTTGGAGGACCCCTGTTGTAACTCTGAGGACCCCCTAGGGGTCCCGGACCCCCTGTTGAAGACCCCTGCGTTATAACGATGCCTTACTCGAGCTTGGTTTGCACGCTGGACGGTGTCTGTCGCACATGGAAAATAACTGATCTAACAAGCTTCCAACACACTGCTGTGAGGCGCGTTGAGAGCTTGTAGATCGCCTATTTTCCATGTGTGACGACGCCAATACTAAAACTGTAAGCACTAGAACTCAGGCTACAAAAAGCCCCCCCCCCCCCCCCCCCCAGGTACAAATGGCATTTACAGTATATAACTCCCCACCCAATCCCCTGAAATACTATGATGTCCTCACAATCATAGTAATACAAACATGCATGTTACACGTGTTTCGGAGGGAGGGACGGACACACGGACGGAAGGATGGCTCTCTCTAATGCAGTAATGCTAACTGAATCACTGGGAGAATGCTGGGCCCTCCCCTGGGAGGTGGAAATGTGGGGCGATACTGTAAGGGCCCCACTTACAGTAATGTTAGATGGACTAAATGTGTGTGTGTGTGTGTGTGTGTGTGTGTGTGTGTGTGTGTGTGTGTGTGTGTGTGTGTGTGTGTGTGTGTGTGTGTGTGTGCGTGCGTGCGCGTATATACGTGTGCGCAGATTGCCGAAAGTGCTTGCTTTACATGTGTGTGTACATAATGCTTCCGATATGAATGCGAAAGGGCGCGCGCGCGTGTGTGTGCGACTAGGTTTGTGCAATTGTGCGCGAACGTGCTGGTACAGTACACGCTTGCGTTTGTGTGCATGTGTATTCGTGTGGACTCGTGCTATGTGATGATGCATGTGTTTTACACGTGGGATGTGTGTGTGTCCATCTGTGAAAGAGCATGCTAATGTGTGTGCCGTGTGCGCGTGTGCCCGCGTGCGTGCGTGCGTGCGTGCGTGCGTGTGTGTACCCATCCAGGAGTGTGGTGGTGGCAGGTTGTTGCCAGTCCTATATCAGTTTGACAAGCCAACCTTTAACTCACTCCAGTGTGAACTAGCATTTCACCACATCTCCACTATATCGCTCTTCTTACACCCGTTCCCCTTAATTAGCCATTAGCATGTCGCTGCCGTCGGGCACAAACCGCCTATCTCCATTTTTCTCCCTGAATTCACGCCCCCCCCCCCCAACGTGATCATACTGCAAGCGTCACACAAGAAGCATCAAAAGTAGCAGATCAGATCCGCAAGCTCCTAACGCTGCGCGAAGCGACGTGTTTGGAGCTTGTAGATCTGCTACTTTTGAGGCTTTTGAATTTGAAACCTGAAAAAGTAACAGATTTGGACTTATGAGGTTTCCTCCTGACAGAGACTGCATGTGTGCTACATTACACCTTCTCTTCACAGAGAGACTTATGAGGTTTCCTCCTGACAGAGACTGCATGTGTGCTACATTACACCTTCTCTTCACAGAGAGACTTATGAGGTTTCCTCCTGACAGAGACTGCATGTGTGCTACATTACACCTTCTCTTCACAGAGAGACTTATGAGGTTTCCTCCTGACAGAGACTGCATGTGTGCTACATTACACCTTCTCTTCACAGAGAGACTTATGAGGTTTCCTCCTGACAGAGACTGCATGTGTGCTACATTACACCTTCTCTTCACAGAGAGCGTGCAGCAGCGCCACTAAAATGTTTCGGAGTCTCCGATCGATTTCTGTGTTTTTGACACAGAAAAATACGTCTTTATATTCCACAGAACCAACCCGCGGTGGTGGACAAGTTTTAGCCTATACTCAAGCCCATAGTACTTGAATCAAAGTATAGATATACTCCCGGTGAAGTAGGCTATGTATGACTCTACGAGTGAAAGTTGCTCAGTCAAATTTCACAATTGAGTCAAAGTATACTGGAGAGTCTGGAGTATTCACCGCCAAAGACGTAGATCTGCGTACATGTCCGTGTTTTCGGTGGTTCGCTGAAAACACGCTCTCTCAAACCGCAAGCTATACATGACTACAAATCCCAGAATGCAACCAGAAATGACGTCATCCCAAAACGCTCCACTCCATCCGGCTCCATCTAATCTATAATCTCTGATTCTTTGGTCAAAACAAGCTTTTTCCTACGGAACCTTACTGAAGAACGGATGATTGCGGATAGAATTTTTCCTTTCCAGACGAAAGAAAAGGTTTATGTTTACATCCTGGCCTTAAGGTGCGGTCCTGTTGCTGGCAAAAATAAGCTAAAACTCTAAAAAACCTGTATGAATTAATGAATAGAAACCTGGTGATGTGTTAAATACATGTCTGTCTCTCTCACCCCCCCCCCCCCCCCCCTCTCTCTCTCTCTCCATAAAGAGCAGTGTAAAGTCCATCACCAGCCAGTGAAAAGCAGCCCCTTGTGCCTGAGAACATGCATTCATTGGGTCCAGACATAGCAGCACCTCAGCATGCTGCGTCAACATCTACTTTTAGCAGTCTTTAGCTTCGGCGTGGGACCGCCGGCATGGCCTAACTCCTTCCTGTTACGCCGTGACAGCATGGGCCGTTTTATAACCCCTAATAAATAATCAGACGCGAGAAGTATGGCACAACTATCTCTATACCAGGGGTCTTCAATGTTTTCAGGCCAAGGACCCCTTATTTGAGAGAGAGAGATGAAGCAGGGACCCCCACAACCTCATTATAGATCTGCTATTTTTGGCTAAAGTTCTCAGGAGAAAAAAGGTTTGTCACACAAAGATTTGGAGGACCCCCTATAGGACCTTTGACCCCGAGTCCTTCTTCATTGTAGACGACCATCATGCGCACATGCCTTGACCTCATACAGCATGATGGACTTTATTAAACAGCACTGCATTGTACCGTACACCACAACACCTTTGTTGTAACAGTCATTAGTCAATAAACGTTATTTTCGTTCAATGGTTGGACTATTGAACAAGAACAAGCAACAAAGGTTCTCTTTGATACATATCGTCACTGTCGAGCAGAAACCTCGTACCTCCAGTTTCAAATTTGTTCTTTCTTTTCATAAAGTAAAGGCCTGCTTCGTCATACAAGACTGTCGCACAGAACTAGTGAAAATAGCCGATCTGCAAGCACACAACGCCTCGCGGTGCAGATCAGCTATTTTCACTAGTTTTAAAACAATGAACAAAAAACGAACGGTTTTGGACATACTAGGTTTCCACCCGACCATGACGATTTGTTGTAACAGTAGTCAATAAATGTATTATTATTTTTTACCATGGTCAGACTTTTGAACAAAAACAAGCAACAACGGCTCTCTCCGATACGGTACACACACACACACACACACACACACACACACACACACACACACACACACACACACACACACACACACACACACACACACACACACACACACACACACACACACACACCACGGGTGTTTTTCTCCTTGGTTCAATTAATTAACCACTCACTGAGAACATCCACAAAGAGCCTGAATATTAAATATTTGTTATTTCGGAACAGTGGCACATTTTTCACCTTGAATAAAGCCATCACCTTGTGTGAATGAGGCATCAACTACACATATTATTCTTATGCAAATTGCCTAGGCTGTGCTGCACTGTATCATCTAGCTTTGGTATAGGTCATATGTGGTCAACTGGCGGCCCGGGGGCCACACGCGACCCCCACCTTCCTTTAATGCGGCCCGCGGGTTAATATCGGAATACTGATATATTATTGACTTCAGCTGCAAACATGATTACAAACATGACCTGCTTTCATTACTTCAGTCTATATTAGTAGCTCAATGACTAGTATTAGCATTTTATTATCTTCTTTATGTCCAGTGTATTTGTATTTAAGTTCATAAAGTTAACATAAAGTACAGTATAACTAAATGCATTTGAAATTAAATACAAATGTTATTACTTTTCATGGTTCCAATTTAAAAAAAAATAGCAGAAAAAATATTTAGGATTCCAATATAAAATAGCAAAAATAGCAGATCTACAAGCTACAAACATCGAACTACAATACACTTTGAGCTTGTAGATCTTCTATTTTTGCTACTTTTGTGTGACATAGAATGAGGAAGTAGGGAATCAATTACGAAAAGAAAAGGTTAAAGGTTCAATAATATGTTTTTGTATTTGTCGCATTCCTAAGACAAAAATGTATTGTAATCACATTTGCAACAAAACCCTAAGCGTATTATTGAACTCAAGTCTCCGTGGCCTAAATAATCATTTGGGGTGAACTACTCCTTTAAAATACGGTGATAAAAGGTTTCTTGCGTGACAGTATGCAATGTGGCCCTCTGGGGTAAGTGTGGAAATGTAGTGGCCCTCTCCATCATCAAAGTTGCCCACCCCTGGTGTAATAGGTCTATACATTGGCCCCTGTCTCCTTAAGCCCGGATCATAGTCGGGTCCGCGGTGGAAGGCTATCCACCGCGGTGTAGTCTTTTCGAGTCTTTTTGAGTCATGAAACTACAACATTAACTACATCATTCCTCGAGTCCCAACACATCTCTCTGTTTTTACTATCAGACAGACAGGCTCTACATCCCCGTTCACTGATTGGTCGACCTGAACCGGTCTAGACGGGGTAAAGGACTTCACTGTGGGCTGTGACTATGATGGCCTGCACTTATTTTCTGACTTGAGGTGGAAAGCTTTCCACCTCAAATTTGCGGTGGATAGCTCTCCACCGTAGACTCTGATCCGGGCTTTAGTCCCTTCCAGACCAAATTCTTTGGACGAGCCGATGTACAAGCTCCCAACACGCCGCAACCTGCAGTGCAGATCTGCTATTTTCTCCGAATGTTCACCTATTATATGTCCGGAATAGGGATGATATGGAATTCATGTGGCTAAAGTTAACCACTTCAACCCTTATATGGTTGACTGGAGTCCCTCAAGGCTCTATAGCAGTGTCTTTTCTGTTTCCTGTTATTGTGGGGATTCGCTGAAAATAGCAGATCAGCAAGCTCACAACACGTCGCGTCGATCTGCCGTTTTCTTCCGAAAGCTTTCCCCCCGAGATATACGGACGTTAGGTTTTAAGTGGTTCATAAACACATCTTAGCGCGTACAGTAACTCTTTCTGCTTTTATTATGATCCCTTTTTATCTGGTGAAGTATCGGGAGCTATTTATCTTATTTTATTTATTGTACTGCAAGTCCAAGGAGCCTGAGCAAAAGCATTCCCTCCTTCTTCGTTTTATTGCAAAGTATCTGTTGAAGTTTGTGACAGCAAAGTCTTTGTGATTCTTGAATCAGATAATCGGACAATCCATTTGTAAACCTGGTAAGTTTGCTGTTGGTGGTATATGGAATATAGAATGCATTGACACACGCCCCTCTATGCGCGTGTGTGTGTGTGTGTGTGCGTGCGTGCGTGCGTGTGTGCGTGTGTGTGTGTGTGTGTGTGTGTGTGTGTTGAACCCTAGCGTCCATATTCTAAGAACTTTAGCCAAAAATAGCAGATCTACAAGCTCTCAACACCTCGCGCTGCGAGGCGTTGAGAGCTCGTAGATCGGCTATTTTTGGCAAAGAGCTTTGGTGTAGAGGGGAAAAGAGCAGACCAAGTACAGAGTGAAAGGTCAAGTATTGAAGTATTGACGGTTCAAGTGGTTAAATATCTTAAAACACAAATTGACATGAATCCAAAATACACTGAGGACTGTGCTGTCAAACGATGAAACTATATGGAATCCATGAACAGGTTGTGGGGGTCCCTGCTTCATCTCTCTCTCGACTAAGGGGTCCTTGGCCTGAAAACGTTGAAGACCCCTGCTATAGGAGGAGTAAAAGGATATTTACAGACAACAAACGTTGGGGGGTTATTTCTTTTGGCAAGCTATACAGGACATGTGTGTGTGTGTGTGTGTGTGCGCGCGTGCGTGCGTGCGCGTGACAGTGTGTGTGTGTGTGTGTGTGCGCGCGTGCGTGCGTGCGCGTGACAGTGTGTGTGTGTGTGTGCTTGTCAGTGTGCGTGCGTGTGTGCGTGGCTGCATGGTCTTGTTAGGCCCCGCCCCTCCATCAGCCCACGGCAAACAAAAGGAGCGCACGGCTTAGAGCCGCCCAGGAATGTCGGAGGGTTCACATTTCTCATGCAGATGTGTGACCCCCGGTGACCTTTAGTGTGAAGGTGCGCTTTAACCTCACCGAGGAGAGAGAGAGAGAGAGAGAGAGAGAGAGAGAGAGAGAGAGAGAGAGAGAGAGAGAGAGAGACGGGGGCACCTCCAGGAGGGGGGGGGGGAGGGGGGAGCGATAGAACCCGTCCAAGAACACGCACACGCACACACACACACACACACACACACACACACACGTGTGCAGGGGTGGACGAAAGTGCTCGACGCCAGTGGAGAATCGTCGTTGGCGGGCAAAAACCTCCAATCGCCATATTCTTTTTTTTATTATTATTTTTTTTATCCCAAGATTTTGTAACCCATTTTTCACCCGGTGTCAATTATCTAACGTGATCCTGGGGCGCTACACTCCCTCTGCCAACCTGGGGAGAGCAACGAACTGACTATCCTTTTATGCATGAGGAGTCCAAGTTGCTTCTTTTCACCTGACAGGGGGGGAGTTTACCCGGTTGGACGTATAGCGCGTGGAAGGAACACGTTATTCCAGCTAGTTCCTATCCCCTCCATCAGGCGCCCCGGCTGGCCAGGGGGAGGCATTATAGAGACCAGGATTACTGCACGTTTTTTTAGGAGACACGCGGAGAACATGCAAACAGAAAGGCAGTTTTCACCAACCCCACCTATGTTTTTTTCGCGTAAATTATCGTCTCTACTTGATCATGCTCCCAAGTCACACATGAGCATCAAAAGCAGCAGACCTACAAGCTTGAAACGTGGCGCCCGGAGGGGGTACAAATTAATGAAAGAGTATACATTTTTTCTTTTCTAATATCAATTTATTTCTGCGTTGACATTTTAGACATTGTCCCCCATCGAACTGAGATGTCTTCTCTCTCACTTTCGAACTTTTGCTCTGCTAACCTGCAGTTATATTCTCTCTGTGTTCTATTACTCTCTCTCTCTCCCTCTCTCTCTCTCTCTCAGTCTAACTACATCTCCCATAATTCCCATGAAACCCTTAGCAAGAACCCATGCACTGACTGACCTCATAAGTCATAATAACGATAATACCCTCGATAACACCCTAATGAATCCACATTCTGCTATTGAAAGAGGAAAAAAAACAACAGAACGCAGTTGCCCCCCGTCTCTATCTGTGATCTGTGATGGTCCCCCCCCCCAACCCCTCCGATCCACCAAAAAACCACCCACCCACCCAGCCAGCCACCCACACACACACACACACACACACACACACACACACACACACACACACACACACACACACCACCACCCACACTGTTGTCGCTACTCTCTGGCACACATAAAAGCATTAACTTTTTAAAGTGCATACTTAAAGATTTCTCCCCAAATAATTGAAGAAAAAAAAAGAAAAAAAAAAAAGCAGAGCGCAGTGGGGGGTTATGTAAGTCAAAAGTGCTGAGAGCTCCGTGGAACAGAAGCTGCAGCTACTGTCATGAGGGGTCTCCCATAAGACCCAGCCAGGCACAGATTCAACTCAGGGGCTTCTTCTATATACTTCAGTAACATCCTCTCTCTCTCTCTCTCTCTCTCTCTCTCTCTCTCTCTCTCTCTCTCAACCCGGTTGACTCTCACTCTTCTCCTTTTTGCTCTCTCTCTCTCTCTCTCTCTCTCTCTCTCTCTCTGGAGTCGCGAAACTTCAAAGCCCCCACCAAAAAAAAAATAAGATATTCTGCAAAAGCACGAGAAACTTCAAGCAAAAGCAGAGTGTTTGTTTGCTTTGACCCTGGAGCCCTTTGGACCGCCAACCTCAACTCGAGTGCCGTCGTCGTGCAAAATACATGAGCGAGACGACGGCGGGGCCAAGTGTTTTTATTTTTTACCCTTTCTTTTTGCAAGTTAGTGCCTGGCGCGAACACTCTGTATCGTCGCTGTCGTGCACGGTACCTCCCGTCTCCATAAGGCAAACTTTTGCTGTTTTTTTAAAGACAGTTACTAGCGCATTTACTTTCAAAACCTCCACCGGCTGTCAGTCAGTCTGTCAGTCTGTCCGTCACAAGTCACGTCACACTTTTGCCCTGCCACCGTTGCCCCTATCCATGCCAAACTTTGCACACACACTCCTTGGCTGCCAAACCACAACCCCCACACACACATTTCTCACATGGCCCTCTTCTAGCGCCACCATGTGGCCGATTCTCGCAAAACACATTTTTGGACACTGCTCCTACAGATTTTGCCCTAAAATCACAGCAAAGCGGTACACAGTATCTCTACAGTCATGTCATCAACATGGATCTGACCCATTTCCCATATTCCCTCCTGATTGGCTACCATTGCCTTCTAAAGGTTGTTTTTTGTTTTGTCCATTTTTTGAATCCTGAAATGTAACAGTTTTGGACGGTTTCCACCTGACAGCGACGATATACTTTTGGGGGAAAAGAAGAAAGAAAGAAAAAAAAGGATACAATGTAGTAATTATTTAGTTACAAGCTCTTTTTCAGTGAGTTAAATATTGATATCACCCACAGGCAGACCTAAGCACTCTCAACCTGTTTTGGGGGCAAGTCATTATAGGTGGAAACTTTCTGCTACTTTTGTGTGACACTTTTGTGTAGCCATAGCTTTTATTTCAATGATAAATACAAATAAAACTTAAATTAAAACGACCAAACCATGGCTACCGATAATGATGTCACTGGTCATATTTAGCAGCTTGTGGCTAAAACCACAAGTTAAAACCCTTTTCTCTCTCTATGTTGCGCCGGCATTTGTGACGCTGAGAGGATGTTGCGTCTGATTAAGTCACTCGACGCTCTTACAACTGTTCAGAGTATGGGAAGGCATTTCAAGCCGTCTTTGTTGGTGTGTATACCTCGCATGTTGATACCTCGATGAAGATACGTTTCCGATATAATGCCAAGCCTTACTACACATGCTATTGAAACTCAACGTACGCAGTATTTGTGTGGCAGTCATCATCAGTCACCAACTTCATTCACAGGAAAACATCTATTCTGCCCAGGATCAACTCATCATGCATGGTCTGGCTGCGTCTGGACAGAGAGGAGGAGAGGAGTTATGATTTCTGTTTTTTGGTGGAAAAAAAACTGTAACAAAGGCCTCATTTATCAGCAGGCTGCTGTCTCTAGACGGGGCCCTAGCGCTGTCATAACAGAGGGAGAGAGGCCATAAAGCCTGGATGAAAAATACAGCGCCACACTAGCTAGCGGGCTATTAGCCCCTCATCGGCCGACGATAAAACAAAAAACGAAAAAAGAGATACGAGATGGACGTTTGTCATCTTCTCTCGCCTTTTATTTCTATTTCTATTTTCTATTTTTTTATTTTTTTATGTTGGTTTGGTTGACCTTCATGTCGGATGTGAGGGGTGAGAGAAAGAAAGCGCGAAGCATTTTTCAAGCGCAAAACCGACAGCCGGGTTGTTTGTCTTATTGTTCTCTACTGTCTACATGTGCTGTCCTTAGAAAGTGTTTATTTTGTGGTGCATCTGTCCTGCGGTGCCTTTCAGGTAGATTCAGTAGTGTAAAGTAACTAAGTACATTTACTTAAGTAATGTACTTAAGTACAATTTTGAGTTATTTGTACTTTACTTGAGTCTGTCCATTTTCCAGCACTTTTACTTCTACTCCACTACATTTCGAATCCAAATAATTTGTACTTTTACTCCACTAAATTTATTTGAAAACTTTAGTTACTAGTTACTTTGCCGATATAAATTATAATATCATAAAACATACATAAACCACTTTAGCCTTATTTTATACCATAACTATTTGAAAATAACCGATCCACAAACTCACAACTTGAGCTTGTAGACCTGCTATTTTCAAACATTTAGTACTTTTACTTTTGGTACTTTTAAGTACATTTTGATGCAAATACTTGCATACTTTTACCCAAGTACATTTTGAATTCTGGACATTTACGTGCAACGGAGCACATCTACAGTGCAGGGTTGACACTTTAACTTTAAAAGTACAAAATGTGAGTGCTTTTTAAACCTCTGGGTAGATTCCATGTGTGACAGGCACACACACACACACACACACACACACACACACACACACACACACACACCAGAGATGGGGACTCGAGTTAAAGACTCGTCACTCGAGTCGAATCGAGTGACACTTTTGGCGACTCGTCACTCGACTCGGACTCGCCCCTCAAAGACTCGAGACTCCACTCGACTCGTGATCATAAGACTCGTGAAGTTCACGAGTCTTAAAATATTTTAAGCACTATAATGCATGACAAGCCCGACAAATATTGTCCTTTCCTTCTCCTTTCTTCTTTCTTTCTTCTCTGGTGCGCGGCTGAGCGCCGCTGTACATCTGAGCGCTGCGCAAGGACACAGGGGCGACCGGGTTGTTTTTCCCAACGTACTTAAGCGCAACGGTGGGGGCCCAGGAGCGCTTCGCTGTGTTCACTTGGACCGCGCAGAGCGGCCCGTTGGGAAAAACGCAGTCTGTCTCGCAAAGCGTGGCAGACACAGCCGTCTGCATGGACCTTTCATCGTAAGATTTAAATATTAAAACGGCGAAATAAAACTCACATGTTTAGCTCATCATCAGCTATTGTACTTCAGCTAACTTGGCATTTGTTTAATAATTTGATAAAATGATAGGATTATCTGTGAGAACCTGCTTATCTAATGTCGGGTTTCTCTCCGAGCGCATCCTCCTCTCGTCTTGTTCCACCAGCTGCAGGCAGCTATAGTCTAATAGCTGAGCTCATTAACCCCTCGTACTTATTGTTTAAAGCATTAACGTGAGGTTACGCCCCATGCCCTGTAAGCCCTACTGTTACACTGCTAGAGGATTATTAAATTGTTTTTGTATCTGTTGCGCTCGCGCGTATATAGTGCGTCTTTTCAAAAGAGAAGATCTATATCTAGACGCGCCATGACACGGTGGATTAATAGCTTGCAACTCTGATTTTTTGGGAGCCTTATAGGCTAAACAATATAAGCCATCTAGTTGATTTTGTTAGGCTTATAGGCTGAACAATAAACCTATAGGCTATTACTGTAGTTCATATAGGTTGTTGTCACTAAATTCTTGCTATTGAATATTATGCTGTATCAATGACTAAGTAATGTAATCAATCCTGACATACTGTCTGCTTATATTAATACAGTAAAAGAGTGATTATGAATGAAACAATCATGCAGTTGCCAGTACATAATTTAATTAATATACGCCGGTAACTAACGTCAGTGATGTAAAATGTATTCCCACTAAGAGTACACGTCGCTATGGTAACCCGTATCGATACGTTTTACGTAACTGCCATAAAGTGTTATGTTGCATACTGTCCAGCTGGCGGCTGCTTCAAATAGAGAAATTGTGATTGCTTCGCAATTCGTATTAAAAACAACATTTGAATACTGTATAGCTCAAACTCTCTTAGGAAAAGGTTAGTACAGAAAGCTACAAAGGTCTACTAAAAGGATTTAAACACAAGAAAGCACAATGGCTTGTTTACATTGTCATTGAGGTCCTTTCGTACAGCATTCAAAAAAGTGTCAAGCAACTGAAGCAAGTGTGGCTGGCTTTGGGATTATTTTATTAACAAAGAAAGTCGTCGGATGATGATCGGGATTCGGGACGGGGACCCTACTATTGGACATAACTGCGTTGCTTCCAAGGAACTTTCACCGGATGGAGGCAGGAGGTCTACTTCAGAGATGTTTCCTGGGGGAAATGGATCCATTATTATTAATCGTGGAACTTTTAACTGCCTCCGTAGCGTGACTGTAAGTACATACATTCATGTGTCTTTCCTAATTTAGCCTGCCATGGCTGCTGCTTTAGCTGTATCTGTGAGTACCGGGTGATCATGATGCGCCATGTAACTTTTTTAGCTGGAGGCTAGATCATTATAAAAAATAATTAAAAAAGATATATATGTATATAAAGACTCGTAACTCGACTCGGACTCGCCACTTAAAGACTTGAGACTCGACTCGACTCGTCCCCCAAACTGCCCAAAGACTCGTAACTCGACTCGGACTCGCCACTTAAAGACTCTTGACTCGACTCGACTCGTGATCACGAGACTCGTGGGCATCTCTGACACACACACACACACACACACACACACACACACACACACACACACACACACACACACACACACACACACACACACACACACACACACACACACACACACACAGAGCACTTAGCAATGTTCACACAGCATTACAGAGAAACACTGAGCATAGCACCTGACATTGATTATACTTTCAGAACACAACCCGTTCTGAAGTGCAATTATTATCCAGACATGACATGATGGTGGTAGACTGTATGTTGTTTCTTTCTCTTTGACAAATAAAATAGGTGGCGAGGATTGCATTTATCGAAACATTTGCCTCGACCAGGTCTTGTGTGAATATATCCGTCACTCTGTGTGTGCTATGGCTGTGCAGCCAGCGTTAATGTTAGCAGCTCCGTTCTGCATAGAGATGAGTCTATTCTCATTTCACAAATGCTTGCCTCTGTATGTCCGTGGAGATGTGTTTGCCGGTGTGTGCGGCACGTTAGTTTGTGTGTGTGTGTGTGTGTGTGTGTGTGTGTGTGTGTGTGTGTGTGTGTGTGTGTGTGTGTGTGTGTGTGTGTGTCTGTGTGTGTGCCTCCGTCTGTGTGTACGTGGGAGCCTATACAGTAGCTATAATACGCGTCACTTTGCGCCCGTTGCTATGCGTGCGTATATGCATGCATACAGTATGTGTGTGCTTATGTATCTCACGGCTAGTGTGCACGTTTCTCCTTGGATAAGTGTGCATATCTCGCGCTTGTGTGTGTGTGTGTGTGTGTGTGCGTACGCACGCGTACATAAACGCATGTCGTCGTTGTCGGGTGAAAACCTTCTATGTCCAAGACCGTTAGTTTTGCATTTTTTCATTTTAAAACATATTTAAACTCGTGAAAACAGCCGATCTACAAGCACACAATGCCTCGCACCGCGAGGCGTTGTGTGCTTGTAGATCTGCTGTTTTCACTACTTTTGTGCGACAGCCTTTTACGATGAAGCAGGGCTTTCTTTACTCCATTTGAAACTTGGAGATACAAGGTTTCCACCCGACAACGTTGATGTATACCTTTCATTGCGGGTGCTTGTGTGCGTGTGTGTGTGTGTGTGTGTGTGTGTGTTAAGCAGCCCTGGCCTCTCTAAACAGCCCAGACAGACACCTATAGCATCCTGCACCGCAAGGCCAAGGGGAGCAAAGGGAGCGATCCATAGGCCGGCGTCGCCATGGCAACTAAACAAGGAGTGGACTGGATGTCAGACGAGCATGGCTAAATTACCCATTAGAGAGAGCAGAGGTGGGGGGGGGGGGGGGGGGGGATTCTGACCGGGGCACCAGAGGCTAATGGGGAGATAAGACGGGCCATGTATAGGGCTATACCGTGCACGCACGCACAGCCACACACACACACACACACACACACACACACACACACACACACACACACACACACACACACACACACACACGCACACACACACACACACACACACACACGCACACACACACAGGTGGAAAGTAAGTACACATGCTCAAGTGCTGTACTTGAAGTACTTTTCCTTTGCTCAAGTATTTACAGTTTACAGTTTACAGTTTAGGCATTTAGCAGACGCTTTTAATCCAAAGCGACTTACCCCTTACCAAAAAGTAGTAAACTTCAAGTTTACTTTTCTAAGTATACTTAAGTCAACTTTGAGTATATTTCTTAAGTATACTTTAAGTACAAGTATACTGATATTTATGTACAAGTAGTATACTAACAAATGTACTAGTTAGTGTACTAGTTAGTATACTTACAGTATACCTACCGTACTAAAAGTAATCTGAATTGGCCCACTTTTGAGTATACTCGAGTAAACTCTAAGTTTACTTAAAGTATACATGAAGTATATATGAGTATACTTAAATTATTGTATTCATACACTAGAATTGTGCTATTCCCTTACTTAAAATAAACCATTCATATACTCAGATGTATACTTAAGTACACTACTTATTTACTTGAATTGCACTTCTCTTATACAAGAGGTATACTATGGTCATACCTGAACTGCACTACATTTAAATTTGAAGTATACCATTTATATACGTAAAACATACTATGTGTGAACTTAATGTACACTACTCTTTTACCTGCAGTGTACTTGAATAGCACTTTTATTGTACTTGAGGTATACTAAGGTCATATGAACTGCACTACTTGTAACCTTGAAGTATACCATTTATATACTCAAACTATACTATGCATGAACTTAATGTGCACTACTCTTTTACCTCTAGTGTACTTGAATTGCACTTTTCTTATACATAAGGTATACTACGTTTATATTTGAACAGCACTTTTTTCATACTTGAAGTATATCATTTATATAGTCGGAACATACTATGCATGAACTTAATGTACACTACTCTTTTACCTGCAGTGTACTTGAATTGTACTACGTTTACATTTGAACAGTACTATTTCATACTTGAAGTATAACGGTTATATACTCAAAACATACTATGCGTGGACTTAATGGACACTACTCTTTTACTTGAATTGCACTATTCTTATACTTGACGTATACTACGTTTATATTTGAATTGCATTCATTTTAAACTTGAAGTATACCATTTATATACTCAAAACATACTTGATGTACACTACTCTTTTACTTGCAGTGCTCTTGAATTGCACTTTTCATTTACTTGAGGAAGACTTTGGTCATACTTGAATGGCACTTTTCTTTTACTTGAGGTATACTATGGTCATAATTGAACTGCACTACTTTTAAACTTGAAGTACACCATTTATATACTCAAAACATACTATGCGTGAACTTAGTGTACACTACTCTGTTACTTGCAGTGCACTTGAATTGCACTTTTCATTTACTTGAGGTATACTATGGTCATACTTGAACTGCACTACTTTTAAACTTGAACCATACCAGTTATATACTCAAAACATACTATGCGTGAACTTAACTTACACTACTCTTTTACTTGCAGTGCACTTGTCTTATACTTGACGTAAACTACGTTTACATTTGAACTGCACTATTTTCATACTCGAGGTATGCCATTTATATACTCAAAACATACTATGCGTGATTTTAATGTACACTACTCTTTTACTTGCAGTGCACTTGAATTGCACTCTTCTTTTACTTGAGGTATACTATGGTCATACTTGAACTGCACTACTTTTGAACTTGAACCATACCAGTTATATACTCAAAACATACTATGCGTGAACTTCATGGACACCACTCTTTTACTTGAATTGCACTATTCTTATACTTGAGGTATACTATGGTCATACTTGAACTGCACTACTTTTAAACTTGAAGTATACCATTTATATACTCAAAACATACTATGCGTGAACTTAATGTATACTACTATTTTACCTGCAGTGTACTTGAATTGAACGTTTCTTATACTTGAAGTATTCCAGTTATATACTCAAAACATACTAGGCGTGAACTTAATGGACACTACTCTTTTACTTGCATTGTACTTGAATTGCACTTAGCTTATACTTGACATATACTATGTGTATATTTGAACTGCACTATTTCTATACTCGAAGTATACCATTTATATACTCAACACATACTGTGCGTGAACTTAATGTTCACTACTCTTTTACCTGCAGTGCACTTTAATTGCTCTTTTCTTATACTTGAGGTATACTATGGTCATACTTGAACTGCACTACTTTTAAACTTGAATCATACCATTTATATACTCAAAACATACTGTGCGTGAACTTAATGTACACTACTCTTTTACCTGCAGTGCACTTGAATTGCACTCTTCTTTTACTTGAGGTATACTATGGTCATACTTGAACTGCACTACTTTAAAACTTGAAGTATACCATTTATATACTTAACACATACTATGCGTGTACTTAACTGACACTACTCTTTTACTTGAACTGCACTTGTTTTATATTTGACGTATACTACGTTTATATTTGAACTGCACTATTTCCATACTCGAGGTATACCATTTATATACTCAACACATACTTTGCGTGAACTTAATGTTCACTACTCTTTTACCTGCAGTGCACTTTAACTGCTCTTTTCTTATACTTGAGGTATACTATGGTCATACTTGAACTGCACTACTTTTAACTTGAATCGTACCATTTATACACTCAAAACATACTGTGCGTGAACTTAATGTACACTACTCTTTTACCTGCAGTGCACTTGAATTGCACTCTTCTTTTACTTGAGGTATACTATGGTCATACTTGAACTGCACTACTTTAAAACTTGAAGTATACCATTTATATACTCAACACATACTATGCGTGTACTTAATTAAAACTACTCTTTTACTTGAACTGCACTTGTTTTATATTTGACGTATACTACGTTTATATTTGAACTGCACTATTTTCATACTCGAGGTATACCATTTATATACTCAAAACATACTATGCGTTAACTTAATGTACACTACTCTTTTACTTGCTGTGCACTTGTCTTATACTTGACGTAAACTGTGTTTATATTTGAACTGCACTATTTCCATACTCGAGGTATACCATTTATATACTCAACACATACTGTGCATGAACTTAATGTTCACTACTCTTTTACCTGCAGTGCACTTTAATTGCTCTTTTCTTATACTTGAAGTATACTATGGTCATACTTGAACTGCACTACTTTTAAACTTGAATCGTACCATTTATATACTCAAAACAAACTGTGCGTGAACTTAATGTACACTACTCTTTTACCTGCAGTGCGCTTGAATTGCACTCTTCTTTTACTTGAGGTATACTATGGTCATACTTGAACTGCACTACTTTTGAACTTGAACCATACCAGTTATATACTCAAAACATACTATGCGCGAACTTCATGGACACTACTCTTTTACTTGAATTGCACTATTCTTATACTTGAGGTATACTATGGTCATACTTGAACTGCACTACTTTTAAACTTGAAGTATACCATTTATATACTCAAAACATACTATGCGTGAACCTAATGTACACTACTATTTTACCTGCAGTGTACTTGAATTGAACGTTTCTTATACTTGAAGTATACCAGTTATATACTCAAAACATACTAGGCGTGAACTTAATGGACACTACTCTTTTACTTGCATTGTACTTGAATTGCACTTAGCTTATACTTGACATATACTACGTGTATATTTGAACTGCACTATTTGTATACTCGAAGTATACCATTTATATACTCAACACATACTGTGCGTGAACTTAATGTTCACTACTCTTTTACCTGCAGTGCACTTTAATTGCACTTTTCTCATACTTGAGGTATACTATGGTCATACTTGAACTGCACTATTTTCATACTCAAAGTATACCAGTTATATACTCAAAACATACTATGCGTGAACCTAATGTACACTTGCTGTGTACTTGAATTGCACTTTTCTTATACGTGAGGTATACTACTTTCATACTTGAAATGCACTATTTTATTACTTGAAGTATACCATTTATATACTCAGAACATACTATGCATGAACTTAATGTACACTACTCTTTACCTTTCAGTGTACTTGAATTGCACGTTTTTTATACTTTACGTATACTACGTTTATACTTGAACTAGACTATTTTCATGCTTGAAGTATACCATTTACATACTCAAAACATTGAATTGCACTTTTCTTATACTTGAGGTATACTATGTTTATACTTGAACTGCACTATTTTCATTGTAGCGACGGGGTGCAACTAATTAATATTCGAACACAGTTCTGCATAGGTATTTTAATGGTTAAAGAAAGACAGAGTGTGAAATATTATAGCTTTGGAAATGGAGGACTGTATATTCTGGAGTTGAGGTTATGCGCACCACAGGGCTCCAGTCAAAGAGCAGTAATCAATGATGACACTTGGTGTTTTATGTGGTTTTTATAAAGGAGGTAGTTGGCGGACACAAACATACACAATGATGAATGGTATCTGAAAATATAGAAATAATACATAAGGATAAGGAGACAATAAACGATATGCAGTAGTAACCTACACAAACATAGCATATTACTGAAATGCCATGCACTCATGTGCCAGCTTAGACCCAGCATGCACTCACACACAGGTTAGACTAGGGCCTGTTAGCTTAGCCACTGAAGTTTAGCTAGCAAACACAATTACAAAAACAAACTTTTTAAACCACACACAGATCAATTCTGACACAATGAACTGTTACCACATGAACCATTATTGCTCTGCAGGACAGAACTCACTTTGTCAAGAACGCATTCTTATGTGCATATGTTTGTGTGTGGCTGCCCTCATGCATGTAAACAGTTGGGGGAATGTTTGGTGTTGCTGAACTGTCTGTAGATTTCACTCTGAATGTGTAGTCTTGCCGGTCCCATTATACACCTACAAATGAACAGATAAAGCACATTAGTAATATACAGTAGTAATATACTTTGAATTGACAAGTAGAATACTCAAGATTTGTGAAGATAATGTAAAGCTGTTATTTGTAAAACCCTTACCTTTGTCTGTCTCCTCCTCCCAGGGTGGTGTTCGGGCAAAAGAGTTCCCTCCGGTAACACGCACACTATTTATAGTCCTGGGAGGGTGAAGCCAAGTGGGGGGTGGATAGAGGGGAGATTGAAAATGATTCTAATGCATTTAATAATGTATGGTGGGTGTACACATTTAGTGGGCATAGTGGTAATTGGAGATATGAATTAAAGGAGCATATCCATGTGCTAGTATTTTAAGTACTTTTGTATTATTAAATGCATTAGAATCATTCTCAATCTCCCCTCTATCCACTTCCCACTTGGTTTCACCCTCCCAGGACTATAAATAGGGTGTGTGTTCCCAGAGGGAACTCTTTTGCCCGAACACCACCCTGGGAGGAGGAGAACATCAGACAAAGGTATTATCATCACACATCTTAGCATTCTACTTGTCAATTCAAAGTATATTACTACTGTTGACTCCCATAACTAATGTGCTTTATCTGTTCATTTGTAGGTGTATAATGGGACCGGCAAGTCTACACATTCAGAGTGAAATCTACAGACAGTTCAGCAACACCACCTTTATTGTCCCCATTTAGAGCAGGCATGCCTCAGGTACCCTCTGATCAGGACCCAGGTGACACTTTAGTTGAGGCAGTTGTTTGGGCACCACTAGAACAGAGGACCCCAACTGTTTACATGCATGAGTGCAGCCACAAACAAACATATGCACATAAGAATGCGTTCTTGACAAAGTGAGTTGTTTTCTGTCCTGCAGAACAATAATGGTTCATGTGGTAACAGGTCATTGTATCAGAATTGATCTGTGTGTGGTTTAAAAAGTTTGTTTTTGTAATTGTGTTTGCTAGCTAAACTTCAGTGGCTAAGCTAACAGGCCCTAGTCTAACCTGTGTGTGAGTGCATGCTGGGTCTAAGCTGGCACATGAGTGCATGGCTCATTTCAGTAATATGCTACATTTGTGTAGGTTACTACTGCATATTGTTTATTGTCTCCTTATCCTTATGTAGTATTTCTATATTTTCAGATACCATTCATCATTGTGTATGTTTGTGTCCACCAACTACCTCCTTTATAAAAACACATAAAACGCCATCAAGTGTCATCATTGATTACTGCTCTTTGACTGGAGCCCTGTGGTGGGCATAACCTCAACTCCAGAGTATACAGTCCTCCATTTCCAAAGCTATAATATTTCACACTCTGTCTTTCTTTAACCATTACAATACTTATTAATTAGTTGCACCCCGTCGCTACAATGAAAATAGTGCAGTTCAAGTATAAACATAGTATACCTCAAGTATAAGAAAAGTGCAATTCAAGTATGTTTTGAGTATATAAATGGTATACTTCAAGTATGAAAATAGTGCAGTTCAAGTATAAAGGTAGTATACGTAAAGTATGAAAAAACGTGCAATTCAAGTACACTGCAAGTAAAAGAGTAGTGACCATTAAGTTGACGTATAGTATGTTTTGAGTATATAACTGGTATGGTTCAAGTTTAAAAGTAGTGCAGTTCAAGTATGACCATAGTATACCTCAAGTAAAAGAAGAGTGCAGTTCAAGTGCACTGCAAGTAAAAGAGTAGTGTACATTAAATTCACGCATAGTATGTTTTGAGTATATAAATGGTATACTTCAAGTTTAAAATTAATGCAATTCAAATATAAACGTAGTATACGTCAAGTATAAGAATAGTGCAATTCAAGTAAAAGAGTAGTGTCCATCAAGTTCATGCATAGTATGTTCCGAGCATATAAATGCTATACTTCAAGTATGAAAAAAGTGCCGCTCAAATATAAACGTAGTATACCTCATGTATAAGAAAAGTGCAATTCAAGTACACTAGAGGTAAATGAGTAGTGCACATTAAGTTGATGCATAGTATAGTTTGAGTATATAAATGGTATACTTCAAGGTTAAAAGTAGTGCAATTCAAATATAAACGTAGTATACGTCATGTATAAGAAAAGTGCAATTCAAGTAAAAGAGTAGTGTCCATTAAGTTCACGCATAGTACGTTAAAGTATAAACGTAGTATACCTCAAGTATAATAAAAGTGCAATTTAAGTACATTCAAAGTAAAAGAGTAGTGTACATTACGTTCACACATAGTATATTTTCAGTATATGAATGCTATACTTCAAGTATGAAAATAGGGCAGTTCAAGTATAAACATAGTATACGTCAACTATAAAAAACATGCAATTCAAGTACACTGCAAGTAAGAGAGTAGTGTACATTAGTGTCCATTAAGTTCACGCATAGTACGTTAAAGTATAAACGTAGTATACCTCAAGTATAATAAAAGTGCAATTTAAGTACATTCAAAGTAAAAGAGTAGTGTACATTATGTTCACACATAGTATATTTTCAGTATATAAATGCTATACTTCAAGTATGAAAATAGGGCAGTTCAAGTATAAACATAGTATACGTCAACTATAAAAAACATGCAATTCAAGTACACTGCAAGTAAGAGAGTAGTGTACATTAAGTTCACACATAGTGTGTTTTGTGTATATAAATGGTATACCTAAAGTATAAGAAAAGTGCAATTCAAGTACACTGCAAGTAAAAGAGTAGTGTACATTAAGTTCACGCATAGTATGTTTGGAGTATATAATAGTGCAGGTCAAGTATAAACGTAGTATAACAAGTAGGTCGGGAGTGGCTTATTGTCGGTATCAGCCGGTAACACGCGGGAGTCTGTCCCCGTTACAATGCGCTAGACCCCTGGGAGATGGACTGCTGAGGTGGAGCGCCACACCTACCATCAGCTCCCAGTACTTGCCGCACGACTTGCCAAGCCGTGCTACTCATACGCTGAGTTGGCGGTGCCCGGAATCGAACCCATGACCTTGCGGTACAAAGGCGAGAGCTCTACCGACTGAGCTACCCAAGTTTCTTATACCTCAAGTATAAGAAAAGTGCAATTCAAGTACCCTGCAAGTAAAAGAGTAGTGTACAGTAAGTTAACGTAGAGTATGTTAGGAGTATTTAAATGGTATACTTCAAGTAAGAAAATAGTACAGTTCAAGTATAAACGTAGTATACCTCAAGTATAAGAAAAGTGCAATTCAAGTACACTGCTAGTAAAAGACTAGTGTACATTAAGTTCATGCATAGTATGTTTAGAGTATATAAATGGTATACCTCAAGTCTGAAAATAGTGCAGTTCAAATATAAACGTAGTATACAACAAGTATAAGAAACGTGCAATTCAAGTACAATGCAAGTAAAAGAGTAGTGTCCATTAAGTTCACGCACAGTATGGTTTGAGTATATAACTGGTATTCTTCAAGTATAAGAAAAGTGCAATTCAAGTACACTGCAAATAAAAGAGTAGTGTACATTAAGTTCACGCATAGTATGTTTGGAGTATATAAATGGTATACCTCAAGTCTGAAAATAGTGCAGTTCAAATATAAACGTAGTATACGTCAAGTATAAGAAACGTGCAATTCAAGTACAATGCAAGTAAAAGAGTAGTGTCCATTAAGTTCACGCATAGTATGTTTGTAGTATATAAATGGTATACCTCAAGTATGAAAATAGTGCAGTTCAAATATAAACTTAGTATACGTCAAGTATAAGAAACGTGCAATTCAAGTACAATGCAAGTAAAAGAGTAGTGTCCATTAAGTTCACGCACAGTATGGTTTGAGTATATAACTGCTATTCTTCAAGTATAAGAAAAGTGCAATTCAAGTACACTGCAGGTAAAAGAGTAGTGTCCATTAAGTTCACACACAGTATGTTTAGAGTATATAACTGGTATGGTGCAAGTTTAAAGGTAGTGCAGTTGAAGTATGACCATAGTATACCTCAAGTATAAGAAAAGTGCAATTCAAGTACACTGCAAGTAAAAGAGTAGTGTACATTAAGTTCACGCATAGTATGTTTGGAGTATATAAATGGTATACTTCATGTATGAAAATAGTGCAGTTCAAGTATAAATCTAGTATACCTCAAGCATAAGCACTACAGGTGCACAGTGTAGGGCAACTACCTCAAGCAGCCAGTGTGAGAAATATACAAGTATACACCCACAAGCCAGATACTGTATAAGAACACAGTACTATAGAATATAGGCTGCACTTGAAATGAAGGAAAAGTATACTTAAACTTTTGCTGTGTACTCGTCAGTATAAACTAAGTATACTTTTGTTAAGTATATTCCTGATAGTACATTTTAAGTAAACAGAAAAGTATACTTACCAAAGTATTAGTTTAGACAAAGTATACTTAGTTCATAACAAGTATACTCAGAGTATACGTAAGTATACTACTTTTTGGTAAGGGCTAGCAGATAATACATCACTATAATAAACAAGATAACATGTCAGAACATCAACAATATATAACAAATGCAAATGACTATCAATGTAAAAAACTGTATAATCAGTAAAGTAAAAAGGATTCTAAAAAAAAAAACAAGAAAAAAAAATTAAAAACAAATGCTAACTAGCTTCCTGTAAGGTCATTGAGTGTTTCAGTTTCAGATTTCCGAGTTTCAGTATATGCTACTTTTTTTTACTTCTTCTCCACTACATCTCAGAGGTGAGTACTTTTTACTCCACTATACTTATTTATTTGAAATTTTGAGTTACTTTGTAGGTTAGTAGATTGTTATTATTGTATAAGATAATTACGTTAGCCACTTCTGCCACATTTAAACATTGGCTATTTGAAAATAGCCGATCTACAAGCTCACAGCGCACCACGATGCAAAGCGCTGCGAGCTTCTATAAATATTTGAATGAATTTTAGACATGAGATATAGCTTTGTGAAACGGGACATTCTGCTGATTGAGTACTTCAGTACGTTTCTAATGTTTCTAATGTCAATGTTTCTACATTTCAGTATTGCTACTGAGTACTTTTTCCACCACTGACACGCACACACACACACACACACACACACACACACACACACACACACACACACACACACACACACACACACACACACACACACACACACACACACACACACACACACACACACACACACACACACACACACACACACACACACACATTACACGTGTGCACATAAAGTCTTGTTCAGATCTGTGCATGGATGGAGAGTGTACGCTGTGTGTAAACATATTATTTGTCGACATACTACATGGACGAATGCGTGCATTTATGTCTTAAGTGAGGCAAGTGTAATGTTATGCATTTCTTCTTGAAGGACAATAAGAATCTATTTACCATCCATGTATCTATCTATCTATCTATCCATCTATCATCCATGTATCTATCTATCTAGAATGTTACCATCCATGTATCTATCTATCTAGAATGTTACCATCCATGTATCTATCTATCTAGAATGTTACCATCCATGTATCTATCTATCTAGAATGTTACCATCCATGTATCTATCTATCTAGAATGTTACCATCCATGTATCTATCTATCTATCATCCATGTATCTATCTATCTAGAATGTTACCATCCATGTATCTATCTATCTATCATCCATGTATCTATCTATCTAGAATGTGTCAGCCATGAACACAAGCCTATGCATGAGCGCACACACGCTCACAGGCATACATGATGTACAGTATAGACTGTACCGTGTACAGATGCATGTGACGCATATACGCATGTAGGCGTACGCACACAAACGTGCATGTAAACACACACAATGCATACATACATATACACACAGAAGCATGAGGAAATATCAAAGCAGACGTGCACTATACCACACACACGCACGCACGCACGCACGCACGCACGCACGCACGCACGCACGCACACACACACACACACACACACACACACACACACACACACACACACACACACACACACACACACACACACACACACACACACACACACACACACACACACACACACACACACACACACACACACACACACAGAACCTATGAATTATAAAAAGAGATACACAACTATCAACAACTGACATGTACATACTGTACTTCCCCACATGCACACAGTGCACGTACTATGAGAACCACACAGAGGCACGCACGCACGTGTTTACGCACGCACATAAGACAGGCAAAAGAAATCCAATGTTATAAAATGTGCAAAATAAATAAGCCAATAAAATGTTCTAGATACTCCTGTTTACATTTGAAATCTGTGAAAATGTATATTTAAGCCACTATTTTACCACTCACAGCTATAATCACTATGCGATTTGTGCTACTTGTTTTATAATTGGATTCACAGCACACACACGCACACACACACCATGCTCCTTAAGTCGATACAATGCAATGCCATTAAGCCACATTAAAAGAAAGAAATATACAATTGAACTGGGTTACATCTGAAGACCCAGCCCTTTTCTTATAATTTTTATCCAACGATTTTGTAACCCATTTTTTTCACCCAGTGCCAATTCACCCTTCGTTAGCCTTCTGGTTGGTCCCTGACTGACCAACCAGCAGGCTCTATCTGCCTCGTCCCGCCCTGGTTCCGCCTTTTTTATGTTGAATTTGCTAAAACATAAATGTTAGGGAAATAAAAACATTTAAAAACATGCTGAGTCACTATACTGCCACTGAGTTGCTCCATAATACTGAAACCAAGTTTGAAATTAGAATTGGACACACAGAATAACAATACGAAGCAACTGAATTACAATGGTAGTGGATGGAGTGTCCCACCGAATGTCCCACCAAGACAAAGCAACCAATGGGTGTGAAGAGGGGCGGGACAATGGGCGGGACTTGACAAAGGGTGAATTGCCTATGCTATGTAATCCTGGGCTCTGCTCTCCCTCTGCCGCGCCTGGGGAGACAACGGACTGACCTCATGCTTCCTTCAATGCATGAGTAGTCCAAGTTGTTTCTTTTCACCTGACGGGGGGGGGGGGGGGGGGGGGGGGGGGGTGGAAGGAACACGTTATTCCAACCAGTTCCTTTCCCCTCCAGGCGCCCCGGCTGGCCAGGGGGAGACCGGGATTACTGCATGTTTTTGTGAGGGTATCTACAATAGACACGGGGAGAACATGCAAACTCCACACAGAAAGGCCCTTTTCGACAACCCCACCTAGGGTGTGGGCGCTGATGACGTGGAGGAGAGAACACGCCCCCCAGCGCCCCCACAGTGTCCCCCGGCGGGAATCGAACCCAGGAGCTTCTAGCTGCGAGGCGACAGCGCTACCGACTGCGCCACCGTGCCCCCCTATAGCTTGGCTATATTTCAGCGAAGATATTTAATGCAGAGCGAAAACAAGAAGAGACACTGGTACGGTGCCCTGGGGGACTCCACTCAGCAACGTATATGGGGGGTTCAAGTGGTTGCAAACACTGGGGATTTGCAAGTGCAGAGACTTCAGAGCAGTGCAGGTATGGCTTGATCTGATCTTCCCCCTCTTGTCTTTAATTCGGCACAACCGTGCACGTGAACCCTCACGCACACACACGTTTTTTTTTCACGTGCACACACACATCTAACATCCCTGCACAGAGGGCACGGCTGCTTGGAAACCAAACACACACACGCACGCACGCACGCACGCACGCACACACACACACAATCCTTTGCTACAGGCTCAAACACACAACTCGCAACACACAGAGAAACACAAACACGTTCACGTGCGCACATTCTCAGACACAGATATGCTTATACTTACTCACTTTTACACGTGCACCGCCGCAGACGCACGCGCACACACACACACACACACACACACACACACACACACACACACACACACACACACACACACACACACACACGCACACACACACGCAACACAAGCACGCACGCACGCACGCACGCGCGCGCACAAACACACACACACACACACACACACACACACACACACACACACACACACACACACACACACACACACACACACACACACACACACACACACACACACACACACACACACACACCCTGACTTTAATGCAGCACATTCATTTGCATGCGCCATAATTAGTGCCAGGCACACAGAGGCTGGTCCTGGGGGGAGAGACAGCCGCTGGCCGCCGCGTCCACGTCCATGGACGCGACCGTGGACGCGTCCATGGACGCGGCCGCGAAAAAAACGTCCGTGGACGCGAGGCCGCGTCCACGGACGCAAACGGCCGGCCGTCCCGGCCGTGGACGCGACCGTGGACGCGGCCGTGGACGCAGACGGCCGGGGACGCGGCCGTGGACGCGGCCGTGGACGAGGCCGCGGCCGTGGACGCAAACGGCCGGCCGTGGACGCAAACGGCCGGCCGTGGACGGGTCCATGGACGAGGTCGCGAAAAAAAGGCAGCGAAAAAGAAAAAAAAAGGTGTCTATTGTATGTATTTTTTGATGGAGAATTCAAATATGACCTTCTTTTTTGCATAGGACAACTCTAACCTGCATCAATTGGTATTTTATAATTGCCAATTGTACCCTATCCATCTAAAAAACAAATTGGATGTCTATTGTATGTATTTTTTGATGGAGAATTCAAATATTACCTTCTTTTTGGGATAGGACAACTCTAACCTGCATCAATTGGTATTTTATAATTGCCAATTGTACCCCATCCATCTAAAAAACAAATTGGATGTCTATTGTATGTATTTTTTGATGGAGAATTCAAATATTACCTTCTTTTTGGGATAGGACAACTCTAACCTGCATCAATTGGTATTTTATAATTGCCAATTGTACCCCATCCATCTAAAAAACAAATTGGATGTCTATTGTATGTATTTTTTGATGGAGAATTCAAATATTACCTTCTTTTTGGGATAGGACAACTCTAACCTGCATCAATTGGTATTTTATAATTGCCAATTGTACCCTATCCATCTCAAAAACAAATTGGATGTCTATTGTATGTATTTTTTGATGGGGAATTCAAATGTTACCTTCTTTTTTAGATATGACAACTCTGACCTGCATCAATTGGTGCATCAACCTACTTACTATCTATCTATCTATCTATCTATCTATCTATCTATCTATCTATCTATCCATCTATCCATCTATCTATCCATCTATTTATTTATACTTCACCTTTAGTCCAGAAGAGAGTTCAGCCTCAGGAACTTGCACACATGGAACTGTGTCATGACTGTGTCATGGAGCTAAAACAGAGCCATGTTAAATACTCACAATGACTCTGATGGACCAATCAGGGTGGTGGTGGGGGGAGGGATCAACAATAGACAGAAACTGGATAATGCTTTGTTAACTGTCCCACCTAAGTCCCTGCTAGTCTGAACAAACATCACCTTCCCTCTCATAACACTACTACTACTACATTTATATAAAGCTGCTCTTGCATTTGAATTCAAGTCTGACACAAGTTAAGGTTAACTTAGGTAGTATTTCATTTTGCTGGCTTTTAGGGTCTGTGTGAGTGTGTAGGCTCACAAATTATTATAATTGTCATTAAGTGACTCTGAGATCTATCCATCCATCCATCCATCCATCCATCCATCCATCCATCCATTTATTTATACTTACTGTTTACATTTTCTATAAATATTTATTTCTATATAAAACTCAGTTGTGTGGAGTTATTGTGTGCCTTTTCTTGTTGCTAAAGAGTCCATTTGTTCACTAGACATTAAGTCAAGGTTACTATTTTGAGTTGAAGCTAAGTGTTTTATTGCTTTGTGGTTTAACATGATTTAAAAGGCAAATTCATTGTTATGGTTACTTTAGAAGACTGCTTTTGCATTCATGAGTTAAGAGAGCCAAGCTAATTCAAAGAGTTAGGTTAAAGGAACACAAAACATGACCTAACTCACAGCTGCCATTGGACAGACAGTTACAACATACTCTTATCTTTCACAGAACAGACAATTATCATTTATTTGATCTATTTGAGACTATGTAGCTGCTCTAGGGGAAATAGAGCATTATATCAGCCTATTCAATTGATAATGACCAATGGGTGCCAGTTTCTAAGTAGTTAAAGCATATTAACATAACAATATATGTGGCCTAGACATGGACATTGCCCAATCAACTCGTAATCTACAGAAATGTCCACCACATCACACAGTATAAAACCTAGTAGGCTTAGTGGATTACCTATGTTAAATCATGTCAGGTTAGTTTGGTTCAAGATTCAAGTATAATAATTTATGAGACAAAAATGTAAACAGCACAAATGTACAATCACATCTAGGCTAGAATGATAACATAAAGTCCTGACTACTCCTTGTTATTGTGGTCCTAAATACTACAATGATTAGTTTGGATGCATTGCTTCTATCATGTCCAATTAAAAATAAATACATTACATACATACAGAAATCTGCCTTCTCCTGTATTGTATTAGTGACATTCATTATAAATAGTAAAATAACAGGACAGAGCAAAAAAGGCCTCTGTTGTGTCTTTATCTGATCACATGCAATCAGACACTCACACTGCACAGCAATACTTTATTACAGGCTCAAGGCCCACAGGGTAAGAAGACCATACATTACAAAGATAATAATTAAAAAAACAACAACAGAGTACATTCACCAAGCCCCAACAGAGCTAAAAAGGCACTCATGCCAGTGGCCTCTAACGGTAGACATGTACCTGACAGAGTTTTCCCCACATTGGTTACAGATATAAGGTTTCTCTCCGGTGTGAATTTGTTGGTGTATTTTGATATGTTCCAGTCTAGGAAAGCTCTTTCCACACTGGTCACAGCAATAAGGTTTCTTTCCAGTGTGATTTTTCTGGTGTGCTTTGAGATGATGAATATCACTGAACCTTTTCTCACACTGGACACAGCAGTATATGGCTTCTCACCAGTGTGGATTTTCAGGTGTCTTTTCAGAGCCGTCTTCAGAGTGAACCTTTTCCCACATTGGTGACAGCAGTAAGGTCTCTCTCAAGTGTGAATCTTCTTGTGTTGTACGAGGCTAGATTTTACAGTGAAACGTTTGCCACAGTGTTCACAGCAGTAAGGCTTTTCTTCGGTGTGAAATCTCTGGTGTACTTTCAGAGCAGCCGTTAAACTGAACTTTTCCCCACATTGGACACAGCTGTACGGTTTCTCTCCTGTGTGATTTCGTTCATGTATTTTGAGATAAGACAATCGAGTAAAGCTTTTCCCACACTGGTCACAGCAATAGGGCTTCTCTCTAGTGTGAATTCTCTGGTGTTCTTTTAAAATCCCCTTTTGAACAAATCTTTTCCCACACTGGTCACAACAATAAGGTTTCTCTCCAGTATGTGAACGCTTATGATCTTTTAATTGTCCAGACGAGCAAAATACTTCCCACATTGTTCACAGCTGAATGGCTTCACTCCGGTATGAATTCTCTGGTCTACTTTGAGATAATAAATTGAGCTGAAGGCTTTTTCCACATTGGTCACAACAGTACTGTCTTGGTTTAACTGAGGACAGCACAGGACAGGGAGAGAAAACACACACCTGATAAGAGCCAGATTCACACATTGATCAGCATTTAAGTAACATCATCATTATTATTGTTGAGTCTGAAAAGAACAATACAATGTGATAGATCTTTACACATCTGACCCATAACATTATTAGCAATTCACATGGTTACTATAATAGGTGAGTCTTCTAGCTTTTAAAAAAAATATATGTCATTAATTCTTTCTCTTACTAAGTGGAACATCCCACTTCTTAATTGTATATTATTTGGAAAGGGTTGAGTAGCAAAATGTTTGCCATAAATTCAATGCTGAGTTGCATTTGTTTTCCTACATTTCCCCTTCAATGTATTATTACAATGTATTTACTATTTCTTACTTAGGTCTACTTAACTTTGTATTTTTACATTATTATATTGATCAACATTAACACATAGTGTGTGTTAGGTTAGGTTAGTTGCAGAGGCCTTTTTTGCAGAGGCCTTTTTTGCTCTGTCCTGTTATTTTACTATTTATAATGAATGTCACTAATACAATACAGGAGAAGGCAGATTTCTGTATATGTAATGTATTTATTTTTAATTGGACATGATAGAAGCAATGCATCCAAACTAATCATTGTAGTATTTAGGACCACAATAACAAGGAGTAGTCAGGACTTTATGTTATCATTCTAGCCTAGATGTGATTGTACATTTGTGCACATTTTTGGCTCATAAATTATTATACTTGAACCTTGAACCAAACTAACCTGACATGATTTAACATAGGTAATCCACTAAGCCTACTAGGTTTTATACTGTGTGATGTGGTGGACATTTCTGTAGATTATGAGTTGATTGGGCAATATCCATGTCTAGGCCACATATATTGTTATGTTAATATGCTTTAACTACTTAGAAACTGGCACCCATTGGTCATTATCAATTGAATAGGCTGATATAATGCTCTATTTCCCCTAGAGCAGCTACATAGTCTCAAATAGATAAAATAAATGATAATTGTCTGTTCTGTGAAAGATAAGAGTATGTTGTAACTGTCTGTCCAATGGCAGCTGTGAGTTAGGTCATGTTTTGTGTTCCTTTAACCTAACTCTTTGAATTAGCTTGGCTCTCTTAACTCATGAATGCAAAAGCAGTCTTCTAAAGTAACCATAACAATGAATTTGCCTTTTAAATCATGTTAAACCACAAAGCAATAAAACACTTAGCTTCAACTCAAAATAGTAACCTTGACTTAATGTCTAGTGAACAAATGGACTCTTTAGCAACAAGAAAGGGCACACAATAACTCCACACAACTGAGTTTTATATAGAAATAAATATTTATAGAAAATGTAAACAGTAAGTATAAATAAATAGATGGATGGATGGATGGATGGATAGATCTCAGAGTCACTTAATGACAATTATAATAATTTGTGAGCCTACACACTCACACAGACCCTAAAAGCCAGCGAAATGAAATACTACCTAAGTTAACCTTAACTTGTGTCAGACTTGAATTCAAATGCAAGAGCAGCTTTATATAAATGTAGTAGTAGTAGTGTTATGAGAGGGAAGGTGATGTTTGTTCAGACTAGCAGGGACTTAGGTGGGACAGTTAACAAAGCATTATCCAGTTTCTGTCTATTGTTGATCCCTCCCCCCACCACCACCCTGATTGGTCCATCAGAGTCATTGTGAGTATTTAACATAGCTCTGTTTTAGCTCCATGACACAGTCATGACACAGTTCCATGTGTGCAAGTTCCTGAGGCTGAACTCTCTTCTGGACTAAAGGTGAAGTATAGATAGATAGATAGATAGATAGATAGATAGATAGATAGATAGATAGACAGACAGATAGATAGATAGATAGTAAGTAGGTTGATGCACCAATTGATTTAGGTTAGAGTTGTCATATCTAAAAAAGAAGGTAACATTTGAATTCCCCATCAAAAAATACATACAATAGACATCCAATTTGTTTTTGAGATGGATAGGGTACAATTGGCAATTATAAAATACCAATTGATGCAGGTTAGAGTTGTCCTATCCCAAAAAGAAATTAATATTTGAATTCTCCATCAAAAAATACATACAATAGACATCCAATTTGTTTTTTAGATGGATGGGGTACAATTGGCAATTATAAAATACCAATTGATGCAGGTTAGAGTTGTCCTATGCAAAAAAGAAGGTCATATTTGAAATCTCCATCAAAAAATACATACAATAGCCACCTTTTTTTTTCTTTTTCGCTGCCTTTTTTTCGCGGCCTCGTCCATGGACCCGTCCACGGCCGGCCGTTTGCGTCCACGGCCGGCCGTTTGCGTCCACAGCCGCGGCCTCGTCCACGGCCGCGTCCACGGCCGCGTCCCCGGCCGTCTGCGTCCACGGCCGGGACGGCCGGCCGTTTGCGTCCGTGGACGCGGCCTCGCGTCCACGGACGTTTTTTTCGCGGCCGCGTCCATGGACGCGTCCACGGCCGCGTCCATGGACGTGGACGCGGCGGCCAACGGCTCTTGCTGCCTGGGGGATGTTGTGTGATAAGCGCTTCCTCTTCTGTTAGGACCCTCGTTGCAAACAGTGTCACAACTCTGCTCTGCACATCTTCATCGTGGGGGGGGGGTGGGGGGGGGGGGGTGGAGCCCCACAGGCAGCCCCAGCCTGCTACTGGGGTTACACAGGAGAGGAGAGGAGAGGAGAGGAGAGGAGAGGAGAGGAGAGGAGAGGAGAGGAGAGGAGGATGGAAGACAGAAGATAACAGGGCCGTGCAGAGAATGTTAGAGAGGCAGGGGCTGTGATTTCTAAAAAGGGCCATTTGGTGGAAATATTGAAAATAGCCGACCTCCAAGCTCACAACGCGTCGTGCTGCGACGCGTTGTGAGCTTGGAGGTCAGCTATTTTCGGTGTGTGAAACCACACTGAACCACGTAAATACTGGAGATGTGGCGTAACGGCATGGGTTTCTACACAGAGAGGGCAATCCTTTCAACATAAGATGCTGCATTCAAGTTCAGGAGAGTTTGGACAAGGCGATTATCTTGAATGATGCCTTCAGTTATGGCATGGAAAAGGGCAGGCATTTGGCATTTCTTTCACCAAAGTAAAAACTGCATTCATGGTCTGGAGAGGGCACTTTTCACAGTTCAGGGGCTCAAGCCCCCTCTATGTGTGCACGTGCCTGGAAGATAAGAAGTAAAACTAGAGATACTGTTCCTCCGAAACAGTGTGGGCTCGCCCGTGACTATATTCTGCAGCGTGCTGTCATGTGAAGCTCAACCAATACTCCAGCTAACACCACTCCCAGATTTTCCACACCTCATTGGCTAAGGGCCCTGCCTTTGTACTGTCTGCGACGGAACTCACTCTATAAATAATGAAGATAACATAGTGTTCTCGCCTTTCAGGCGAGCCCACAATAAGAAAAGGAGTGAGGTGGTATAAGTTGCAAGAGACAAAGGGAAAGAGAGGAAGGAGAGGAGGATGCACAATGTGCGACAGAGAGACAGACAGCCAGCCAGACAGACAGATAGGCCTGGCCACGCACGGACCAGAGGTAATGAATGCCGTTATTAAATTGTTTCAGCCCCCGCTAAAAGAGGTCTATTCTTATGCCATTATGAAGGGAACAATTTATCCCCACTGATCGCCAGCCGTGGCTCTCCGTCTCGATCCCCCCTTCTCTCCTCCGCAGCTCACTTTGATCCAGCCCAGCGTATTGCCTTGATGTGTCCCATTCAATAGTGTGAATCTGGGGCAATTTTAATGCTCAAACACCGGGAACGCGCCCGAGTCGCGTTAGATCTTATTCTTAACCACTTTGAACCATTATTTTATGCTTTAACTATTGAAAAATAGCAGATATACAAGCTCACAGCGCGGCACCGAGTGCCACGCTGCGAGCTTGTAGATCTGCTATTTTCGAAAAAACCGTGAAAATGTGTGCAAGACTTTGAATATCTTTGACGCGATCTTTGACCCGACTTCTAAATCCTTCGTCTAAATCAGTGGTTCTCAAACATTTTCATGTCAATGGACCCCAAAAAGGACTTGTATTTGGCCACGGACCCCCATTTCAAAATGTTTTGTTCCAGGGACCCTCAAAAGCAGTTACAAACGTTTGCTTTAAAAATACATATATATTTGCACAAATTTGTCATTACTTTAAAAAAAATAGTAGATATACATGCTTGCAGCGCGGCACTCGGTGCCGCGCTGTGAGCTTGTATATCTGCTATTTTTCAATAGTTAAAGCAGTCAATAATTCTAGTTCTAAATGGGTTAATGCTTTTGTAACGTCGCCTGCGCACAGTGCGGCGCAGCGCGGCGCGCAGGCAGCGGCGGCGGCAGGCGCTCCACTTCCCTCCCCTCCCTTGTTTAAAAATAGCTGTTAATTATAAGTGCAGTTTAAATGTCTCCAGTGACCCAGAAATGCAGGTTGGAGGAGAAGAGAAGAAGAGGAAGGGGAGAAGGAGGAGGTATAGAAGAGGAAGTAGTAGAAGAAGCAGAAGAGGTATTGAGCATCTCCACTTCTCCAGGTGTAAAAAAAACAAACATATAGTCGTTTTCGGGTGGAAACCTTGCATGTCCAAAAGCGTTCGTTTTGTATTTATCATTTTAAAAAATGAACTGGACTAGTGAAGACAGGCGATCTATACAAGCACACGTGTGCTTGTAGATCTGCTGTTTTCACTAGTTTTGTGCGACGGCCTCGTCTGATGAAGCAGGGCTTTTTACTTCGCGAAAGAAAAATACACATTTGAAACTTGGAGATACGAGGTTTCTGCCCGACAGTGGCGATAATAAACAAATAATAAAGCCAGCGAGACGACGGCGTCTCTTTCCCTCTTTGTCGTGCTTTGCTTCCATATCTCTCCTTTCTCCTCTCCTCTCCTCTCCTCTCCTCTCCTCTCCTCTCCTCTCCTCTCCTCTCCTCTCCTCTCTCCACCCCATCTCCGTCAACTCCACCTCCTCCCTCCCATTCCCTCCCTTTGTCTACACACTTTACTCCATCCACCCCGTCAGGGACGTGCAGAGAATGTTAGAGAGGCAGGGGCTGAAATTTCTAAAAAGGGCCTTTTGGTGAAAACATCGAAAATAGCAGACCTCCAAGCTCACAACGCGTTACAGCGCGACGCGTTGTGAGCTTGATACCACACTGCTTGATACCACACTGAACATAATCAAGTGAATAGTACTGGAGATGTGACATACAGTATACAGCATGGGTTTCTACACAGAATGAAAGGACAATTCTTTCAACAAAAGATGCTGCATTCAAGTTCAGGAGAGTTTGGACAAGGCAGTTCTCTTAGTTGAATGTAGTAAAAACTTGTAAAAAACTGCATTCATGGTCTGCAGAGGGCACTTTTTTTACAGATGGATAAAAGGGCTGGGGGCTCAAGCCCCCTTTGATGTCTATGTGTGCACGTGCCTGCACCTTCCCCACAACGTGTTGCTCAAATCCTATACTTCTTGCTCCACAAGTATCTTCTCTCTCTCTCTCTCTCTCTCTCTCATCGGGTGAGAGTGAGAGCGAGAGAGGCAGGAGGAGCATGGGCGATGGTGGGGGGGGGGGGGGGGGGGGGGGGGGGGGGGGGGGGTTTCGCTTCTCTCCGACGACGCCTCAGCAAGTAGTAGAAGATACTCGGTAGGGCATCGGAGACTGACGCTCGCCCAATCTGTGCTTCAGTATACAGATGAGAGAGTGTGTGTGTGTGTGTGTGTGTGTGTGTGTGTGTGTGTGTGTGTGTGTGTGTGTGTGTGTGGGTCTTTGTATTTCTCTCTCTCTCTCTCTCTCCATCTCTCTCTCTCTCTCTCTCTCTCTCTCCCTCCCTCCCTATAGTTCCCCCACTTCTTCCTCTGTTGCAGCTGTGGGAGTGGGATGTTGAAAGGGGCGTCTAGTGAAGGTAGGTTAGGTACAAGGCAGGCACCGCAGGGACCTCTGCTGCTGTGCACCTGGGGGTGTGCGTGAGTGTGGTGTGTGTGTGTGTGTGCGTGTGTGTGTGTGTGTGTGTGTGTGTGTGTGTGTGTGTGTGTGTGTGGTGTGTGTGTGTGTGTGTGCGCACGGCGTTATAAATAAAAAATGTGTTCATTGAGGGGAATAGAGATGTGAGGGTATCTTGGCGTCTCTCTCTCTCTCTCTCTCTCTCTCTCTCTCTCTCTCTCTCTCTCTCTCTCTCCCAGCTCTAAATCTAACTAACAGTTAAGCTGCAGGCGTACACGTGTTTCGCCCGTTTCATCGCGAGGAGGTTCTCACAACGTGACGTTTAATCGCACACGAAAATAAAAGAAAGAAGAAAGAAGCAGAAAAAGAAGAGAAAAAATGAACACACCAAGCAGGTATACACACCGCTGGTCTCCCCGCTGTGCAAAAAAAAAAAAAAAGGAAAAAAAGGGGTTCCTCCTTGTGGGCATTAACGCACGACCCCCCCCCCCCCCCCCCCCCCCCCCCCCCCCACGCACCCGAATTCTGCTCTTTTCTACCCCCCCCCAATCCCCAACTCAATTGCCCCAGGCTGCAGCCCCCCACCCTCCTTCCACCCCCCATTCTCTCGTACCCACCTTTCCCTTGTTCTACTAATTGTCAGTGAATGCCTCTTTCACCTATTGTTGCAGTGCGCTCAACACGTGTGTGTGTGTGTGTGTGTGTGTGTGTGTGTGTGTGTGTGTGTGTGTGTGTGTGTGTGTGTGTGCAGTGTGTGTGTGTGTGTGTGTGTGTGTACTTTGCTCTGGGTTTCACAGAATAAAGAACCGTGTGAAGACAGAGCAGAGAACGGTACAGAGCAGCAGTCGGAGAAAGAGAAATAAAAACGGGATAAATAGCAAAACGGGCGCAAACGGTTGTTGCTTTCATCTATTCTCTTGCAGCAGGAATCTGCTCGACTTTTCTCGGGCCGGGATGCAGGTTTGCTTGACCTTTAATTGTTTCATGGGGGGATTGTGGTCTTTTTTTTCCTACACGCGGAAAGTGAGACATGAAGGGAAGGCAGTCAAAGGTGCTAAAACACATTGGACACAACATGGTGCAGAGACAACCACCCAACTATAATAACCATCGCAGGCCGCTGGTGAAGATGTACCGATTCTTGTGGATGTAGCTGAACATACACATGCAGGCTTTAAGGTCAACTCAACGAGATAACGATGAGGTAGCAACCCTTTTCATATCCAGGTCCACCATTCATTCGGCATTTGAGCCACGGACCACCATTTTGATGAGATTCAGTCTCTGAGACCCCAAACGTACGTAGAATGTTTTGGATACGATTTTGTCCATAAATCCATGCTATATTGATAATAATAGGCAAACGTTGATCGAGATAACAATTGTTCTAATTGTGTAAACTTCTTGTAAATAAAGTAATGCATGGGTTTTACAATCATTTAACTCTTGAGTGTAAACCAGTAAGACTCCCTAATCGGGAGATAAGCGACTGTCAGGTCACAGTATACACAAAGAGGCCCTGTAAGTGGCATTGGTTCCACCCACAAGTTTGTACGACAAACGGTTGATGAGTAAAGCCAAATAAAGTGTCGGCCAATCAGAAGAGGGGGCGGGGAAAAGTTAAACCAATTAAGGTGAAGGACTTTTAATGACCTAATTGACACACCCACAAGTGTGTACGACAAACAGTTGATGAGTAAAGCCAAATAAAGTTTTGGCCAATGAGGAGAAGGGGGCGGGGCAAATTTAAACCAATGAAGGTGAAGGACTGTTGGAGCAGCAGGAGTCGGTGGTTCCGGAATTCCCTGTGAGCAGCCCAGTTGGGGTGTTTATCTGTCGGACAGATCTCAGTTTGTAAACGTTAATGATACATCCTCACTACGTGAAAACACTGGATATTGAGTCTAAGTCAATTAACTACTCCTCTCCCATTAGATGCACCAACCATATTTAAAATCCTTCTTTCTATGTCTGGTGCTCAAATGTTTTCATGTGAAGGAATCCCAAAAATTATATATATTTGGCCACGGACCCCCATTTGTAAAATTGAGTTAGAAATGTTCTCTTTACTTAAAAATACATATAAAGTTTAAATCATTGCAATAAAAAGTATATAAAAAAAAAGAAATACATATATTCAAAGATTTGCACACATTCATGACTTAAAAAATAGCAGATCTACAAGCTCACATAGCTAAATAATTAAAGCCCCTCCACCTTGGGCCCTAGTAACTCAGTCCCACTTCCCCCCCCCCCTTGTGACACCCCTACTCTCCCCCCTGCACTAAAGCTGTAGTACGGTATATGGGCCTAAATCTGTTATTTGAAATGATTTGGATTTGTTTTATTTTGAAAGAGAGAGGGGGGAAAAAACACACAAACTATAATTCCACTCTTTCTCTTATTGTGTTGAGCAGCTTTAATCCATTTATTGCACACTGAAACCAACAGAATGGGGACATTAAGTGTTTGTTGTGCCCTCAAGGCTGCTAAACTAAACTCCACACAACTTTTAGTCAGAGACGTGTCAAATTTAGGGACTGCAATTTCTATTTGTGCTAAAGGGTGTCGGATCAGGCAACAAGCAGTCTCAGGGGATGACTAATTTCACTATTCCCTTGTGACCCTTTTTTTTTTTACCACAATTCCAACCCATCCTATTGAGCAGCAAGTCTCGTGAGGTCCCTCATTTTTGGTAGCTAATAATAATAATTATGGTTCCCATTCCTTTGGGGTATTTTTTTTTTTTGTCACAGTACATTTGCAGTTACGTTGACAATTATATCCATCCTAACTTTTAGGAGCAGTGAACGTGAATCACACGCACAGGGACATGACGAGAAGCTCCGCAAACGCAAACAAACAAAGAAAACTGAGAAGCTACTCGGCTGCGGCACTTGAATACAATAAGATAAGATAATACAATAGACCAAGGGTCTTCAACAGGGGGTCCTCAAAGATACTGCAACCAAACATTTAGTGCGATAGGGACATAACTTTTTAAAATCTATTACAGTAACCACTTGCACCCTCGCATCCCTATTCTGTGGGGGGAGAACATTAGCCAAGGAGGTAAGCTTTAGAGGGGAAAAAAGAGCAGACCAAGTACCGACCCCAAAGGTCAAGTTTACAAAATATTCAGTGGTTAATGTGTCATGTGTGAAAACACTCATTTAACACATCCAATATGTGTTCCAAGGCTCTCTCAGCTAAGAAGACCTTGGCCTGAACAAACGCAGAAGACCCCTGCAATAGACGAAGACTATACAAGACAACACGACACGGCGCGCCGGCCGCGCACAGTCAATCTGAGAGCGCCGTAAACGGACGCGTCCCTCCCTTCCCCACATTGTACCTGCGACCTTTACGCGTCCACCGGCTGCCCAAATGAGCAAGATTTACAGTATCTCCCTGTGCGTATGCCTGGTCTGTCACGGTGATGAAATTATGTACGGCGAGAGCCAAGAGAGCGGTATTGAGACAACTACTCAACGCGGCTCCCCACTCACTCAAGGAGTCCAAGCCCTTGATGGATAAATGCGGAGGATCTATTGGTTTGTCCAGGGGCGAAGGAGGCGTTGACAGACCTCGTAAAACAAAGTGAGAGTCTGCTGTCGTCCTTGGCGGGCCGGGGGATGATAGTAAATAAAGTGTTTTCTAGTAGCGGCGCCGACTACGCCTTTAAGCGTCCGGCGGCGTACAAACTGAAAGAGGTGCCCCGGGCGATGAAGAGTTATGGGGCCTTGAACGTGACTCTCAATGCCGGGCCCTCCAAATTCACTGGGTGGACAGATAACTTAGGGAGCGCTGTTTAAAGTACATATTTTTGAGTATCCGTATTGTACTTGAGTATTTCCTTTGGAATGTTATGACTTGCACTCTATATCTCTACGTTACTTTTGACTCCCAGGACTACATAATGAAATAAAGCCCTGTGAATTAAAGGTGGCTGCGAATTATAACTGGCCCCTGTAACAGATTTAAAAGTCTAAGCTAGCAAACTGTTAATAAAGTATTCAATGTACAATCAATCAATCAATCAATCAATCAATCAAAGAAAGCTCTATTTCGGGGGCACAGTCGGTAGCGCTGTTGGCACTGGGGGGGCGTGTTCTCTCAGTTCAGTACAGCGATGCACAAAAGCATGCATTTCTATATACTTTTAAAAACGCCTTCTGAATCCTGCACCTAACTTTCCGGAAAATCTTCTAATATTTATTAGAAAATATTACATAGCAACAACCCCAAAGGTGTTCCCGGATTGAAAGGAAAATGTATGTATAGGGTTTCCTGGTGCATGTACATTAAATAGCTTAAAGGACAACTCCGCCCTAAATCACTTCTAGGCTAATTTTCCTACTTATATTGATCACAAAAGACGGTCCATGGGGTCTATTAGGCAGAAATGCCCCTGTTGTCCAGTTTCCCCAAACGCAGCAGCTCTCATAGCATAGAATGGAGCCTATAAGCCTATCACTTTTACACTATTTGTTGTGTTCAAAAGTGATTTTCTTTTTCATGAATGTGTAACTAGTTGTCATTACAAACACATCCATGCCTTGGTTGTCCCACACAAGCCACCACAATCTCATAAATAATGTTTTCGGGTGAGCATTTGGCACGAGTGCCAATCAAAGTGACTCTACTGGCCAATCACAGGGCATCTTTTCCGGGACTTGGCAAAACACATAAAAACATAACATCTGTTTAGCAAAGTGTGATGGCTTGTGTGGGACAACGATGACATGGATGTGTTTGTAATGACAACTAGTATCACATTCATGAAAAATAAAAAACACTTTTGACCACAACAAATATTGTAAAAGCGATAGGCTTAATAGGCTCCACTCTATGCTATGAGAGCTGCTGCGTTCTGCTGGGGAAACTGGACAACAGGGGCATTTCTGCCTAATAGACCCCATGGACAGTCTTTTTGGATCAATATAAGTAGGAAAATGAGCCTAGAAGTGTTTTAGGGCGGAGTTGTCCTTTAAGACTATATGGCTATAATGTAGACGATTTATAATTTGTTGTGGCGATAGATTAATCCAGCGATAAATCCAGAATACTCATGACGTGGGAGATTTTGATTTTGTCAGTCTAATGCTCGGCACTAACGATGCACAAATACGTCGTTTCCAAAATCCCTGACGCAGCCGTACCGTACATAATCACATCATTGTTTGGTTCCTGAAAGGCCAGTTTCATGGGAGATGAGCGTCTATCACAAAAGTCTAATTCAATCTACCGAGCGTGGCGTCTGACGACATGAAAAGGCAGATTTTATCTCGACCGCCACAGATCACATGTCATTGCTGACGGGCAGAAACCTTGTATCTCCTCCATATTTCGACCTTGTTATCGTCGTTGTCGGGTGGAAACCCTGTATGTCCAATACCGTTAGTTTTGTGTTTATCGTTTTAAAAATGATTTAAAGTAGTGAAAATAGCCGATCTACAAGCAAACAATGCCTTGTGGAGCGAGTGGCCCTTGAAATGAAATGTGCTAGTGGTCCAGAGCTAAAAGAATTTCCTCTTACTTTATCCATCCATTAAACTCATATTTTCTGATACTGATTTATGAGTGAGCAAACACTTGACATTAAATTGCCACATGTTCTGAGGCTGATAATGACGACACTTTCCCTTCTTGAGATTATAACTAACTCCCTTTTCTGTGGAATTATTGCAGTAACTGACTTCATTGACTCGTCATCCAGGTCATTTAGTGCACCGCTTCCAAAGTAGCCCCTTTGGGCTTCCCAAGTAGTGGTCCATGTGTACCAGAGTGTCTCCCTGAGTTCAGCCTGATGGCCTCAAAAAGTCTGGTTCGAGTCCCGGGCGTTACGGTGCCTACGTGACCCAGATCAGGTCTGTATAAGAGCTAGTTTAACCTCAGACAAATACAGAGGAGAGGAGATGTGTAAATATGAAGATATAGTACGTTGAAGAGAAGAGAAGAGAAGAGAAGAGAAGAGAAGAGAAGAGAAGAGAAGAGAAGAGAAGAGAGATGAAAGGGGGTACAGATACTAGATAGGAGAGTGAGCACAGATAGGAGAGTGAGATGGGGGTTAATGACCTTGATAAGACCAGGGACATGGAGAGCCTGAGGTGAGACAGTGATGTACACACTACACCCTACACACTACACACTACACACTACACACTACATACCGTAGGAGAGCATGGTGACAACACAACATGAGGAGCATGTCACGTCCCTCACCGCCGTAATACATTAGTGTTGTTGTTTGCCAGGGGCGTCAAGAGCGTGTGTGCGTTGGTTTGTGCGCGCGTGCGTGTGTGTGTGTGTGTGTGTGTGTGTGTGTGTGTGTGTGTGTGTGTGTGTGTGTGTGTGTGTGTGCGTGTGTGTGTGTGTGCACACTAAAAACTCATGGGTCATTTCTTGACCCAAATCATGGGTCATTTGTGTTAGGTCAAATTTCGGGGTCATTTCTCAGAGCCACAACCCTTCCTTGAGTTATTGGGATATTATTTTGACCCAATTCCAGGGTTGTTCGAGTTAGGTAATATTTATCTGGGGGTGACCCGTTTTTGGGGTTAGTGGTAACCCCTATACTTGGGTCAGTTGTCTAGCTTTGGGCCAATCAGGGGACAGGCACCATAAACCTGTTTGCAAAGCATGCTGGGAAAAGCATTTTTCTAGGTTTCCAGAGACATTTTCTAAGCTGTTGGGAGCTAAAAATGCTAAATATGTCATATCCATGTGTCTGTCTCGGCAAGCTGTCTGTCATATGTCTGAATTTGATTTGTCAATATTTGAGCCTAAACCCTAACCGTAAGTGCTTGGCTGCTAGCTTAGGGTTGAGCTCCCTCCCCAACAGCTTGTCTGAAAGAGAAGAACTCATAGTAATTCTGAGATTATTTTCGAGTATCTTCTCTAAATTATTCTGATTATAGTATTATCAACATTGTTGCATAATATATTTTATGCACTTTTATGTTGATATTACCAATCTTTGAACAAATCATCTGAGAAGAAACCCTGAAACATTTCTGATGTTATGTTAATGACAGATAATATTGACATTGTCATTCTAAAGACCATGCATAAGTAGGTTGTATTCATTTAGCCCACTCAACCCCAAAACTTGGGTCATATTGACTACAATCTTGGGTCATTTTAAACAAATAATTTGGTTATTTATTTGACCCAATTTATGGGTCAATATTCATAACCAAATTTCTTGAGTTAAAATAACCAAACTGGGCATTGGTCCCTATTTGACCCGTGAGTTGGATCAAAAATGACCCAAGTTGAGTTGTTTTTGACCCAGCAGTTTTTAGAGTGTGTGTGCGCGATGTGTGAAGACATCCTGATCGGGCCTTGCTGGGTGACAGAGGTTTGATATCAATCTAATGAGATAAGAAACTTATGCAAATGAACCTGGCCACAGTTCACTCTAATCAGCTTAACGATAGATATCAGCTATCTCAGGCAAACATCACGCATGCATGCATACTCGCGCACAAGCTCGCCACGCACACGCAACGCACGCACGCACACACACACACACACACACACACACACACACACACACACACGGACACACACACACGCACGCACGCACGCACGCAAGCGCACGCAGGCTCCCCGAAGCAAGGAGTACAATAGGAGCATTCGCCAAGCCATGCACAAATACAAAGAGACACACGCACACACACACGCGCTATCACCTAGTTACGAGTATCTACTGTAATTCAAGCACGTACACTTAAACTTGTGTGTACGTGAACATACAGTATATGCACACTTTAACCCTCACGCACGCACTCACTCACGCACACACGGGCACAAGCACGCACGCGGCAAGGGCACAAACAAAGCTGGCGTGAGAGGGGCCACTGTGTACAGGTCGCCCGGTTCACAGGGTCGTGTCTCTGACAAGGTAAACATTGACAGGAGGACGGGGGCCTACGGGGGCCCCTTACAAAGGAATGCTGCCTGCTAGCACCCAAACATAGCTGAACACAGCAGAGCAGAGCAGAGACAAATAGGGATGGGACGATACGAGATATTATCGTTTATCGTGAATTATTGACTGCTTTAACTATTGAAAAATAGCAGATATACAAGCTCACAGCGCGGCACCGAGTGCCGCGCTGCGAGCTTGTAGATCTGCTATTTTTTGAAAAAGTTGTGAAAATGTGTGCAAATCTTTGAATGTGTGTATTTTTAAAGCGAACGTTTCTAACCTTTTCTTTGACGATGGCTGGCCAGATTGCTGACATAGAAACATAGGGTTTTTCAAAAAACCTTAGAAGGATTCAAAAGACACTTATAGAATCGGGTCAAAGTTCTAATTTTCACAATTTTTCAAAAATAGCAGATCTACAAGCTCGCAGCGCGGCACTCGGTGCCGCGCTGTGAGCTTGTATATCTGCTATTTTTCAATAGTTAAAGCATACAATAATAATACACAATAATGTGTACCCGTTCTAAATGGGTAAAAAAAAACACTCACGATAATCGTATCGGGGAGATTTAATTTATCGTGATATCGTCCTCCGTCATGCACTGGGATCAATTCACCTTTTATTTGCTGAGCTGCATATCCGGTTCCACTTAAACCCTCTGGTAAAAGGTAGCCTACTTATACGTATATTGATACAGTATTTTTCTCTCTATCAAATGTCTTTGCCAAAAAATAGCCGATCTACAAGCTCACAACGCGCCACGTTGGGACGCGGTGTGAGCTTGTAGATCGGCTATTTTTTTGGCAAATGTTCCGCCCCAGGATAATGGATTTTGATTATCGTGATAATATTGTAAATGACGATTTCTTTTGTCTCAATAATCGTGATATGAAATTGTCATATCGTCCCATCCCATGTCTGCAAAGACAGTACACAAACAGTGACCTGTACATGACACGTGTTCTCTCGGCGAGTCGATACGCGTCTCTCTCCGTCGACGCAGACCCAATCATTATGATCATTAGTCGAGTCTTTCAAAAGGCAGTTGTGCGTGAGTGTATAATGGACATACCACGGACACAGCGCTGTTAATTTGAAGATAAATGGATCATCTGCCTTATTGATAATATAGGCTGCGCCAGGAAAGGACTGATTATTCTCCCGTACAGTTATGCATATTTGATGTCTGCTTATTTTATATTGTATCTTATTTCTATAGAAGGCACCGTGGAACTGTGTTATTGACAATCTAACTGCAATTTGACGGAAAAACCTCTCCACAAAACAATATCACCCACTCTTTTTATGCCTGGTGTGTTAGGTGACAATGTGAGTTGAGTTGAGTTGCTGTTATGACTTCTAGGCTTGTAAATAGACGCTCCCAGCCTGTTTTAGTTCCTCATTTACAGTTTAACCACGTGAACCCTAGCGCCCCCTATTCTGGGCGTGTCATAATAGGCGAGCATTCTGCGAAATAGGCTAACACTCAGTGATATTGTTTTTATGTATGTATGTTTTTTCTCGCCCTGCCTCATCATACAAGACTGTCGCACAAAACTAGTGAAAACAGCAGATCTGCAAGCACACGACGCCTCGCGGTGCGAGGCGTCGTGTGCTTTAGATCGGTTTTGGACATGCGAGGTTTCCACCCGACAACAACGATATATATAGTGAAAAGAAATCCCTGGCCAGTTAGGGCCTGGGATTGATGACATCAGAAATCTCCATATACTGTATGGGCATAAAAGGGATCTTTTTCTGGGAATGACCATAATGGACTTTTTATTTTATTTTATCCTTTATAATATCCATACATACAATATATTTTATGCCCATACATGGAGATCCCTATCTGAACAAGCCACACAGATATGGGCCATGCCTTTGCCATCTGGCCGGTGATATATATCAATGACATCAGGGTGTCTTCATTTATGGGCATAAAAGGGATACCCATAATATGGACGTTTACATACTGTAGGTGATGTCACCTGTTATATCACCTGTGACAAGCTGCAACATTTCTCATGGTATACTGCGACGTTCGGTCGCAAAAACAGCCAAACCCTCACAGCAATCTCCTTGAATCCATGTGTTACAGAGTGCCAGAGTGAAGTGCTAAACAGCAGTGTGTTGGCAGCTAGCAGGAGGAGGAGGAGGAGAAGTGGTGCCCCCAGCTTGACTCCCCAGAGTGTCCTCCTCCGTACGACTATTATTAACCCTGGGAATGCAGGGCGTCCCTAAATGGGCCAAGGGGCCAACTGGTGTCCATCAGTTAAAAAAAAAAAAAGAAGAGAAACGCATGCTCCTGGAATAACACAGCTGCCCTTCTAACAGCCGCCCAGCCGACCTTGGCCGAACCACTTGCTCGCAGTATGCAATTGCACACGCACGTACGCACAAAGCACGCACAAACACAAGCACAAGAACAAGCACACACACACACACACGCTGATATTGCTGCAAACGGTGACTTATCCACACCTCTGTTTAGTTTATAGCAGTACAGCTTTTTGTCTTTTTTGTTAACACACGTGCAACAACAAATATATCGTCGCTGTCGCCGGCAGAAACCACGTATTTCCAAGTTTCAAATATAAATTAAAGCCCTACTTCACCGTCCATCATACAATGGTGTTGCACAAAAGTAGTGAAAATAGTGGATCTACAAGCACAAGGCCGCTTGAAGATCGCCTATTTTCACTATTTTAAATTATTATTCTTTGTTGTTGTAAATAATAATAGAAATCAAACGGTTTTGGACATACAAGGTTTCCACCCGACAGCGACGATATACTGAAGAACTACTGAAACTCGTGCCCAGTAGTGTCTCATGCTACGCAATTTGGTGCCTTGCTCGAGAGCCCCGGCGGCTTATGTGCTCTTGAGTAATCGGACAGTACACACACAATCTGTGCGCGTCGCCAGCATACAGTACTGTAGGTATGCATGTCTGCAAATGAGTGTGAATTCCACTGGTGGAAGAAACTGTTCTCGTCCATCGCATTGATATTAATTGTGTCAACAGGACAGGTGCCAGTGGTCACTTTAGACTTTACTCCTTGAGGTCACACACACACACACACACACACACACACACACACACACACACACACACACACACACACACACACTCACACACACACACACACACACACACACACACACACACACACACACACACACACACACACACACACACGACACACACACACACCCTCCTTTTGTCTTCTTCTCTCCCTCCCTGCCCCCATTCTCTCTCTCTCTCTCTCTCATCTCTCTCTCTCTCTCTCTCTCTCACTCTCTCTCTCTCTCCTCTTCTCTCTCTCTCTCTCTCTCTCTCTCTCTCTCTCTCTCTCTCTCTCTCTCTCTCTCTCTCTCTCCTCTCTCTCTCTCTCTCTCTCTCTCTCTCTCTCTCTCCTCTCTCTCTCTCCCCCTCTCTCCTCTCTCTCCCCCTCTCTCTCTCATTCTGTGTCCCTCCTCGGATGGCTCCCTGACATTTACCAGTAAGCCACCTATTTCAGTCATCCTATTCTTAAGCAAAGCCTCGGCCAAGACATCTTTATGGAAATCAGCAGCCAGCCAGGGTGTGTTCATTTGTAAAGGGCACGGCGCGGGCTACTCAGACTATCCATCCCCCCCCGTTCCCCTCTGTGTCTGTCTGCTCCTCTGTCCTCCAGGTTAGACACACATGGTGAAGGAGAGAGAGAGAGAGAGAGAGGAGAGAGAGAGAGAGGAGAGAGAGAGAGAGAGAGAGAGAGAGAGAGAGAGAGAGTGGAAAAGAAGCAGGGAGTGAAACATAAAGGGGGAAAAGTGGAAAACAGACAAGACAAGACAACATAAGACATCAATATGTATACAAACAGTGGCGTCAGTTCAGCAAAAGCTAGGGTATGGCAAAGATGGGAGTCCTCATGGAAAAGAGGCATTACATTTTGTATAATACGGTTCTATTGTGAAAATAGCAGATCTACATGCGTTGTGAGCATGTATCGGCTATTTTCATGATAGAACTGGGGGAAAAAAATAGTTTTGTCAGTTTTTTACACAGGTTTCTACGGTTTCTTGGGCTGGATATGGCAGCCTGGAACGGTTGTTCAAGTGCCACAATTAACAATAAAAAATGCGTTGCACCTGTCATTCTGTCAAGATGGGGAGAATAAAAGCGTGGAGAATATAATTACATTTTGCATTTGTAGTCATCTTAATGTAATTTAACATAACCAGCGCAGACAAAGAGACATTCATGGATTTATATTTTAAAGTAACTTTTATACTCCCCCCTGGACCCATGCAGGGTATGGCAGCTGCATACCCCTGCATACCCAATTGATGCCCCTGTATACAAATGTGTCCGACTTGGTCTTGTCCGAGGCAAGGTTTTGATTTTCCTTTTTTTTTTGGCACCAATAATCTTCTTATTTTTATAATAAGTCCCAATTACTGAATGTAAGTCTCCACTATAGGTCTTCCTCATTTGTACGACACTATGGCAATATGGGATATTTGGAGTCCAACTGGTACTAGTGGTTCGCACATGTCTTAATGGCAAGGACCCCCTTAAATTAGTCTGGGCATTTCAGGCAGTATATTGATGAAATCGTGCACTTTATGATAGAAGCATGAAATCTGGCACCCAGTTAGAACATGCCATGTGGAACATTTTTGGCTATAGGGACATCGCAGATTTGTCTTGGGAAACTTGTGGGAGCCAATCAAAGTTGGTGTCTACACTTTACTATACAGTAAAATAATAATAAAAAAAATGCTTTAAGTAGCATGTGATGGGTCAAACTAGGTTTTTTTTCATGTTTGTGAATACAATGCACACATTTGTTTTGCACAAAAAAGACATTCCTTGGGCTAAAAACGTCCCCCATTAACACTATGGTTTAGTGATGAGTCGTCACTTTTCACAGTTTTGTGGAGGCTTTGATTCGTAAAGGAATGTTTTTTCGTATTAGCTATCCTCTACCAGTTTAGTGCGACGTTAGCCAACAAAGCTACAAGATAATATTATGCTACTTAAGACATACTGTTAACCGACGAATAGCCGACCGGATGTGTACAACCAGTTTTGGCCGGTCTCCCAGCAACACGAGCACGTTCAGATGAAACCGTCTATAACTATATCGCTTGGCAGCCAATATGCTACTCTGGCTGCTGGCCCGCGCAGCGTTCATCTAATGAAGCACTGGCTGGCTGGCTGGCTGGCAAGATCACCACGGCTCATTGCCAAAGGTTCGTCTCCTCTGCATCAAAGTCACTGTGCTTTGATATAGCTTTATCGATGGCCAAATATAAAAGAATAACTCCCCAATAAACCCATAGAGAATGTAAAAGAAAACCTCCAAATACAAAGCAAAGATGAAGGTAAGACAGACGGGCGAAGGACAAGTGAGTCTCTGGATGGATGAACGTGGGACTCGCGTTGAGCTGAACTTTGTTGAGTACGAGTTTTTTTGCTCCTTTTTTATTTCGATTTTAGATAGTAGAGACACAACAAAGCAAGGGGCAGAGAGAGGGGGGAGGTTATGCAACAGGTCTCCAGGAATCACACCATAGGGATGTTGTGATTCTGTGGTTGATGTTAGGTGAGTCTAATGCCTAGTCTAATGCCGTGATTAGATTAGACACAATGCATATCCCGTTACAAGATATTGTAGCCAGGCCAACATTATCCTACACTACACACAAACTGTAAATAGCACACACACACACACACACACACACACACACACACACACACACACACACACACACACACACACACACACACACACACACACAACACACACACACACACACACACACACACACACACACACACACACACACACACACACACACGCGTGCGCGCGCGTCAAGGTCACACCTGATCTACTGTAAGGGTGTCATGATCTTGATACGTACACCGAGAATGTATTACCAAAATTGACATTCAATACAGTGTACCGAAAACAAAAGCAGTGTCGCGATCTCACACTATTTCATCATGTCACTACATGTGCGTGTCCAAGGGAAGCCACGTGCTGTTGTTGTTCCTCTGATACATTCCGCGAATTCCTGCTTCCGACAGGGGAAGCAGGAGGCTCTCTCTAGTGTTGCGTTGCAGAGTTCGGTCTGCATTAACTTTCATTTACCCGACTGTCCAGTAAAAAGATGACAGCCAACAACCCAAATTCCCCAGGACGGAGGTGCGAGACACTAGGAAAGTCCTTTGTGCCGGCTGCTCTCAAGCAATACAACAAGACACATGACGGTCACTTACTACATCATATCTGCCTGCGGGTCACGCTCAAGAAATAACGAGCGCACGCAAGCCTTTTCAGTGGCGGAGAACGCTGGAGTGTTCTAAAGACTACATTACAAAGTTCCAAGGCAGCAGATTGTATTTGAGCGTGTGTTTCGTGCGATGAATGAGAAATGAAGGCAACCATTAAACCATTAACTAGAATTGTGTGTGATAAAAATCAATGTGGTAACGAATCGTGAGCTTAAAATTGCTTTTTTTGTGTTATCCTTTTAGCAATCATTGTAAAATCTTACCACTCTACTATTGGCAAACTGTAAGTAAAGTATTCAACCAATCAATACATGTCCCCCTTATATAGATCAAGCTATATCTAAACTATATGGTGAAAGAATATGAAAAACGTTTTTCCTCAAATATAATTTTCAAACATTCCTCGCAGGCTTCCACAGCAGTATTGGCTGTGAACGAGGCATGCATGGAGCACAAGGCCTGGCCAGAGAGTTCCAGTGGCAGCCAGACAGACCCCCCAGTGAGTTTCCTGGGCACGGGGAGGTACAGTATAGTACCGTACAGTACTGTATGAGGTCACTCACTCACTGTAACAACGCACTTAGAACGTGATTCTGTCTGTCCTCCATAGAGCCTCTATGCAAACAGCGCACTTAAAAAAAAACACCATTACCGGTAGAGTGCTTGAGCCTTAGTAAGCAGTTCTGAAGTGGAGCGTGTGAGAGGACAAACACACAGGGGGACCAGAGGAACGAGAGAGATGGATGTCAAATAGAGGTGGGGAAAGCATGAGGGCCAGGTTTGATGACAAGCTGTTGCCGGCAAACGTTAAGACACACGCCTGATCATGAGATAATCGTTGCTGTCGCGCCGAAAAACCTCCCATATTCTAACCTTTTTCGTTTTTTTTTGTAACGCCCTACTTGATCACTCTAGTGTCACACCAAAATTTGTGCTTTAACTATTGAAAAATAGCAGATATACAAGCTCACAGCGCGGCACAGAGTGTCGTGCTGCGAGCTTGTAGATTTTTTTTTTAAATCGTGGAAAAGTCTTTGATTGTTTAAAATCCTTCTATGTCAGTGGTGCTCAAACTTTTTCATTTGAAGGACTCCCAAGATGATATGTATTTGGCCACGGACCCCCATCTCAAAATATTTAGTTCCAGGGACCCACCTCATGCAACATTTTAGTTACAAATGTTAGCTTAAAAAAACACACATATATTCAAAGATTTGCACACATTTTCACGACTTTTCAAAAAAAAGTGTGATTACAAAAAAGCACCAAAAAACTTTTGGTATTTATTTTATTTTATTTCAATACTGATAATTAACAGTTTAGAAGATATTCTCTTGAAGAGTTTACGGTTAAAGAAGAGACCGCAGATTCTGCTGCCATGACGATTGAGTAATGCATGTGAAAATGCTTTGGATAAATAAAGGCGCTATATAGAGAGATAAGAGATAAGAGAATGCGGTCTAACTGACCACTAGGCATTGTTCATTTGTAACGTGAAAGTCATTTTTACTGCCAAAAGGAGGAGTCTAGCCTACTAAATCTATTCATACAGGTTTCTTCAGATTGCGGTAAAACAATTCTTAACAATCTTTGAATGTAAAGCAGGGGTTTTCAAAGTGGGTGACGGGGCACCCTGGGGTGCCACGACGGCAGTCCAGGGTTGCCGCGAGATAATTTGACAATATTTGGAATTTATTTGGACACTTGAAGACATATTTAGTATCATTTTAAACTTGAAGTACAAAGTTATTTTCAATCAGTTCTAACCAGAATGGCTATTATCTCAACTTGTCCTCGCAACATAATCACTAAAATATCGTCACTGTCGGGCAGAATTCTGTCACACAAAACTAGTGAAAACAGCCGATCTACAAGCACACAACGCCTCGTAGATCTGCTGTTCTCACTAGTGAAAATTATAATGTAGGGGTGCCTCGGATTAAAAAAATATTCATGGGGTGCCCTGAGACCAAAAAGTTTGGGAACCCCTGATGTAAAGGTTACGCAGAGGGCCGTTTGAACAAGCTAACAACAGGTTAACAAGACAAGTGTGTCAGAGTCACTGGATCATGCCCTCTTTTCTGGCTGATTTCCCCCACCAGCCTTTAACCCTTGAGGACAGATCTTGTCAGTAAAACATGTGGATAAGCTTGGATACTCATTCCGTGAGGGAGGGACCAGAGAGCATGTTAAACACGAACGCCGCAAGCTGCCGTTGGGTATGAAAGTGGCCCGAGTGCACATGTGTTGGCTTTACATCACATCACACACTTTGATCTGTAATCTGAGCCATATCTCTGGGAGTGTATGGACATAATGTTTGCATTGTTACACAGATAGCCAACGCTCTATTCTTCTTTCCTTCCACTAAAGCACATAATTCAAAGAGTGTTTCCAGCAACAGCTGGCTAATTTTGGCAGAGTGGGTCGAGTCCTTGGGAGCCGTGGCTCCACGTCTCTGTTCACAGCGTCTGACGCAGCAATCTAAGGATGACTGTGTTTCAGGGACGTGCTGGCCATTGTAGCCGGGGAGCCACAGGCCCAAAAGCTCAAAGAATAGGATGTTACCTGTGATGTCATGACATACTTTTAATTTTTGTTTTTTTCTATTAATTTGGTCATCAAGGTCCACAGAATGAGAGGCCTGCTCTGCGGAAATCCTGCGAAAAAAAGTTATGGCCATTTGTATATTCACTCCATCGACTTCAATATAAAGGAAAGAAACACACCAAAAAAAAATATGCTTTAAGTAGCATGTGAGGGGTCAAACTAGGGATTCTTGATGATTCTGAATCCATTGCAAGCATTTGTTTTGCATGAAAAACATTCCTTGGGCTAGAAAACGGACCAAAATAACGGTGAAAAGTGATGACTCATCACTTTTCACAGGTTTGAGAGGCTGAAATCTAGCCCAAGGAATGTTTTTCATGCAAAACAAATGCTTGCAATGGATTCAGAATCATGAAGAACCCTTAGTTTGACCCCTCAAATGCTACTTTTTTTGGTGTGTTTTTTTCCAGTATAGTTAAGTCAATGGGAAACTTTTTTTCGCAGGATTTCCGGCAGAGCAGGCCTCTCATTCTGTGTACCTTATTGACCAAATTAATAGGACAAACAAAAATTTGGAGTATGTCATGACATCACAGGTCCTCTCTCATTTTGGCACAGTGGCTCCCCGGCTATTGGGAAAAGCGGGACAACTCCCGAACTGCCGGTTCATTCCTGGCCGGTCCAGGCCGGCCATTAGGAAAAAAAATAAAAATAGTCGGCCTTCGTTCCATTTTGGTGGCTGGGCAGCCAACAAAGTAAATCGTCACTGTCGGGCAGAAACCTCGTATCTCCAAGTTTCAAATGTATAATTTTTTCGCAAAGCAAAGCCCTGCTTCATCATACAAGGCCGTTGCACAAAAGTAGTGAAAACAGCAGATCTACAAGCACACAACGCCTCGCGGTGCGAGGCGTTGTGTGCTTGTAGATCGGCTGTTTTCACTAGTTTTAAATCATTTTTAAAATGATAAATACAAAACAAACGGTTTTGGACATACAAGCTTTCCACCTGACAACGACAAAATATAACTCATGTAATTGCCCACTGGCTTGTCACTTGTCATGATCTGAAATGGCAAATCTTTGAGTAGCAGCAGCGCTATAGAGAGAGATCTCTCTCTATAGCACGCAATGAGGGCCTCTCCAACTCTTTTTCCCGGGCTGAATCAGGGGCCCAGCACGTCCCTGCTGTGTTTGTTTGGTCTGTTGTTTGGTCTGCATTGATTGATATTTTAGGTGATGATTTGTAAAGGTAACAGCATTGCAACGAGTTAAGAACAGGCCAAATGGATGACAAATCTGCTTGATTGCCAAGACATTTTTAACCCCAAAGGATGAACCTTTCTGATTTTCGGTGACCCCCTGGCCTTTATTCTATAGCACCCCAATTCAGCCAATTTCCACTTGGGTGCAAGGAGAAGCAAGGGAGAAAGGGGGTGCTAGTTAGGCCTTTAGGTGCGTCCAAATTGGATGCAAGAAAAATAAACAGATTGCTGTAATCTGAAATATTGCTGCATTAATACCAGACGTGGCATTTCTTCTTTTTAGCATGAACTGATATTCAAGCTAAAACTGGTTGCTATTGTGCCTCCCACACACACACACTCTGCAGCTGTTGCTCTGTTCGCTTCTGTGAAAATCCATTTAGTTTGGCATTATTCAACTTGTGCGATTTACTTTGCTTCGGGCATACGCGTGAAATATCGCTCTGTGTTGCATCTTTACACTGACTTAATATTTATTTGCCTCAGAAAAACGTACGTCAGGTTCCGCCGTGAATGCACTATTAGTCTTGTTACTATACTGTACAGGGACGTTTCAGCATCGAAAATAGCAGACCTCCAAGCTCACAACGCGTTGCAGCGCAACACGTTGTGAGCTTGTAAGTCAGCTATTTTCGGTGTGTGAAACCACACTGAACTAAGCATAATCAAGTCAATACTGGAGATGTGGCGTAACGGCATGGATTTCTACACAGAGAGGGCAATTCTTTCAACACAAGATGCTGCATTCAAGTTCAGGAGAGTTTGGACAAGACAATTCTCTTGAACGCTGCTTCAGGTATGGCATGGAAAGAGGGGGCATTTGCATTTCTTTCACCATAGTAAAAACTGCATTCATGGTCTGGAAAGGGCAGTTTTTACAGACAGATAAAAGGGCAGGGGCTCAAGCCCCCTTTGATGTCTATGTGTGCACGTGCCTGATACTGTACATGACTCACATACAGCGCAACTCTTCTCTCTCTCTCCTCTCTCTCTCTCTCTCTCTCTCTCTCTCATCTCTCTCTCTCTCTCCCCCCCCCCCCCCCCCCCCCCCCCCCCATGGAGACATCTGTCATCCCTTGCACCCTTCCTCCCTGCCCTCCCTCTCTCTCTCTCTCTCCCAGTTCTCTCCGGTCTCACCCCACCCCTTCTTCTCCAATCTTTCTCTCATCTCTCTATCATCAAGGCTCTCATCACTCCTTCATAACTTGGTCACACACACACACACACACACACACACACACACACACACACACACACACACACACACACACACACACACCACACACACACACACACACACACACACACACACACACACACACACACACACACACACACACACACCAGTCTATAGGCCGCCGTGCACGTAAAGCGTCACAGTTTCCATCAAAGAAACCCAAGAATGGGTATTTTTAGAACGCGCAGCCTCGCTTTTGAGTGGCTTCCCGCTGAGATTATGCTGAAACCATGTCCAAACATTAATGCCCTGTTATACACCATGGGGCCTATATTTGAGTTACGATCTGCATTTGTCGCTCTTACACACACACACACACACACACACACACACACACACACACACACACACACACACACACACACACACACACACACACACACACACACACACACACACACACACACACACACACACACACACACACACACACACCCTGAGGCCCAGGAGTTAAGCCCCTTTTCCACCTGGACCAACACCACACCACTCCACACCACACCACACCGCCCACTTGTGACAGGTTTTCACTACAAGGACCTGGGTAGAGTGGTGTGAAAGTGGTACTAAACGTGGTACTAAAAAGTATCCAATCTAAAGTAGGTCTGAGCTGGGCCAAGCAGGCAAAACACTTTAATAATGACTGATCACTCACTGACTTTTCATTTAGACCACCAGGATATAGTTGTAATACATGATAATAGATTCTAGTATTGTGTTATAAGCGATATTATAATCTATTATAGTGTATTATAATTATCATAGTAATACATTCATACTGTATAGTGTATTATAATCACAGTTCTAATCCATTATAGTGTATTATAATTTAGGATAGTTGTAATACAAATTTATAGTGTATTATAATCACAGTTAAAAGGGTCAATTTGTTTCTTACCGTAGGGGTACTTTTGTGTAATGTAAAATGTAGATGTTTTTATGTGGTGCGGTGTGGTGTGGTGCTAAAGCTGCAGTCGAAAAGGGGCTTTAGTGTCTCTCTCTCTCTCTCTGTCTCTCTCTCTCGTCACAGTCCACCTCAGGGGCAGTGGTGCCACGATGACAACATGACTACAGCCACCTTCAACGCCCCTTACTACCCCTCGGAACCCCCCCCCCCCACCCGCCCCCCACCCCGAAGTGAGGAGAGGGAGGAGAGATCGGGGGCAGGGGACCGGGCATGGGGCGTGTGCGTGTGTGCGCGTGCGTGCGTGCGTGCGTGCGTGCGTGCGTGCGTGCGTGCGTGCGTGCGTGCGTGTGTGTGTGTGTGTGTGTGTGTGTGTGTGCACCATCATGAAGGGAATTCTGGGAGAGTTCCAAAAAACATATTTGTTGAGTGGGTGGGGGGGGGGGGGGGGGGGGGGGGGGGGGGAGCGCGGGTGGAAGTGGTGGCAACGTTTTAACCACTTAAGCCCTATATACTTGGCGGCGTGATGGATGGCGACAAAACAGGCCAATCTACAAGCTCAGAAGTGCCGCGGGATGGGAAACTGATGAACGCCTGCGTGAGACGGACAGGAAAGGGAGTTTAACTCGAAGAAAACAACATGGAATGTACAGGGTCTTCAACAGGGGGTCCGGAACCCCTAGGGGGTCCTTATAGAGTTACTACAGGGGGGGCACCAAATC
>NC_137832.1:61980469-62040530 GCF_963921795.1 Nannobrachium achirus | reverse complement strand
CTACACAACGTTGACATTCTTGGCAATCCGAGTCACGTGGCTTCTTCTTCGCCGCACGGCTGTTCGGCCAGGCGAAACAACAGGCCCTGTGGGCCATCGGTCAAATTGCAAAGGGTGTGATGTCGCGTTTGTGGTCGCGGCGTCAACGGCCATATAAAAGAAACAGTCACACCGACGAGGTGGGCGGGAGGGGGTACGGACAGTGCCTGGCGATTCAAGGCTATTCATAACGGGGGAGGCGGGGGGGGATTCCCTGGTGCGTTAGGCGAGTGCATAAGGTTACATTAGATTCCACGAGTGACTGCAGCTGCATGGGCAAGATGTGAACTATTATATCAGCGTTGTCGGGCAGAAACCTCGTAGTTTCTCCAAGTTTCAAATGTGTTCTTTCATGAAGTAAAGACCTGCTTCATCATACAAGGGCGTCACACAAAACTGGTGAAAATAGCAGATCAACAATCGTAGATCGTCTGTTTTCACTAGCTTAAATATTTTTTTAAATGATAAATGCAAAACGAACGGTTTTGGACATACAAGGTTTTCGCCCGACAACGACGATATGACCGTACAGATTCCCGTCTCTGTGTTTTCGCCGTCTCTCTTTCTCATTCGTCTCACCTCATCTCAGTCACTCGTCCTGAATATCATCTCACTATAATGTATGTCTCACTCTGGTTTTCTTCACTCTCTCAATTCAATTCAATTCAATTCAAAGGGCTTTATTGCCATGAGAAACATACGTTTACATTGCCAAAGCAGCAGTGTACACGGTACAATACAATCAATCATTATGATACAATCCAAATAAAATATGTACAACTTAAAGGGGGTGGAACAGTTTTCATGTATGGAGATTACTGGATGCAGACAGAGCAAGGATGTGTACACCATGATCTGTAGTCTTTAAGATGGTTGTGGACAGAGCAAGGATGTGTACACCATGATCTGTAGTCTTTAAGATAGTTGTGTTCCATTTGATATGCTTCTCCTATCACAGCTGCTCACACAACTTGCTGCTGTGTTTGCACATTGTCGTACTTCACCCAGTAGATATGGGAGTTTTTCATAATTGGTCATGTTTTCAAACTCTCCTTGTGTGGTTATGATCTGTGGGAAGTATGTGTCCCTGATGTCTTGGTACAGTGGGCAGGCGGTTAGGAAGTGTAGTTCAGTTTCCACTTCATTTTGTGCGCAGTGGGTGCAAAGTCTGTTTTCTCTAGAGAGCCAGGTATGCCTATGGCGGCCTTTCTCGATCGCAAAGGCTGTGCTCACTGAGTCTGTACCTAGTCAAGAGTTTTCTTTGATTTGGGTCGGTCACCTTGCTCAGGTATTCTGCCACAGTGTATTCTCTGTTTAGGGCCAAATAGCATTCTAGTTTGCTCTGCTTTTGGGTTGCTTCTCTCCAATGTGTCAGGTAGCTTTCTTTCTCTCTCCCCTCCCTCCCTCCCTCCATGGTTGCAAATCCAAAGTGAGAGGATCGTGAAAGGACGGACAGACACGCGGACCGACGGACAAACGGACGGACAGCTTCCTTTCTCCTGTGCCCTCCTTATGAAAATATAATTTGGGGCAAGCAGGCCCCTCACCTCACAGGATTCTCTCTCTCTCTCTCTCCCTCTCTCTCTCTCTCTCTCTCTCTCTCTCTCTCTCTCTGTGTGATTTAAGAAAGTCAGACAGGAGAGAGATTCAGGGATGGAGTGAGAAAAATACAGTGCAGAGCGAGACGGGGGGGTGAGAGAGAGAGAGAGAGAGCTATAGAGACTATAAGTGATAGATAGAGAGGGACAGAGAGAGAGGGAGGGCGAAGGAGAGAGACAAAGAGAAAGAGGGGGAGAGAGAGAGAGAGAGGGAGAGGAAGAGGAAGAGATAGGAGCATATACTGCTGGTTCCACTCTATTTCCAGCCCACTGTCAAAATGAATTTCACATCTTAATATGGAGAAAGTGCTTACTCTCTGAAATAACACACACACACACACACACACACACACACACACACACACACACACACACACACACACACACACACACACACACACACACACACACACACACACACAGAGGAGAAGTGGCTGTGGTGGCAGTGCAGAAGAGAGAGAGAGGGAGGTGGGCTGAAGAAAGAGCGGATGGAGAGAGCGGGATAACAATGAGAGGGGGTATAATGCTGACAGTAAAATAAAGAGGAGTGAGAACTCAATTAAAGGCAGCGAGCTGACAGGAAGGGTGCTCGCCCTCAGGTGGAGACACAGGGAGAGGGATGGATAGTAGGGGAGTCTCCTGCCTTAATGAGAATGTAGCCTGGGGGCCTGACTCTCTGCATGCACTGCACTGCACTGCCTGGCTGGATGGGTGGTGGGTTGGTTGGGTAGGTAGGTAGAGGACTGGTTAGCTGGCTGGCTGGCTGGCTGGCTGGCTGGTTGTGTAGAGGACTGGTTAGCTGGCTGGCTGGCTGGCTGGCTGGTTGGTTGGGTAGAGGAGTAGTTATAGCTGGCTGGCTGGCTGGTTGGTTGGTTGGTTGGTTGGTTGGTTGGGTAGAGGACTGGTTAGCTGGCTGGCTGGCTGGCTGGTTGGGTAGAGGACTAGTTAGGCTGGCTGGCTGGCTGGCTGGCTGGTTGGTTGGTTGGTTGGTTGGTTGGGTAGAGGACTGGTTAGCTGGCTGGCTGGCTGGCTGGCTGGTTGGTTGGGTAGAGGACTGGTTAGCTGGCTGGCTGGCTGGTTGTGTAGAGGACTGGTTAGCTGGCTGGCTGGCTGGCTGGCTGGTTGGTTGGGTCGAGGAGTAGTTAGCTGGCTGGCTGGCTGGTTGGTTGGTTGGTTGGTTGGTTGGTTGGTTGGTTGGGTAGAGGACTGGTTAGCTGGCTGGCTGGCTGGCTGGTTGGTTGGGTAGAGGACTGGTTAGCTGGCTGGCTGGCTGGCTGGCTGGTTGGTTGTGTAGAGGACTGGTTAGCTGGCTGGCTGGCTGGCTGACTGGCTGGTTGTGTAGAGGACTGGTTAGCTGGCTGGCTGGCTGGCTGGCTGGTTGGTTGGTTGGGTAGAGGACTGTCCCCAGTTAAAATATGATTATTTTGGGGGTCGCGGCCTGAAAAGGTTGAGAACCACTGGGGTAGAAGACTGGTTGGCTGGCTGACTGGCTGGATAGAAGACTGGCTGGCTGACTGGCTGACTGGCTGGATAGAAGACTGACTGGCTGACTGGCTGACTGGCTGGGTGACACACACAGCACTCCAGGCACGTGCACACATAGACATCAAAGAAGGCTTGAGCCCCTGCCCTTTTATCCGTCTGTAAAAAAGCACCCTCTCCAGACCCATGAATGTCGTTTTTACTATGGTGAAAGAAATGCAAATGCCCCCTCTTTCCATGCCATACCTGAAGGCAGTGTTCAAGAGAAATGCCTTGTCCAAACTCTCCCTCTCTATGTAGAAATCTCCAGTATTGACTTGATAATGTTCTTGACTTGTTTGTGGTATCAAGCACCAAGAATAGCTGACCTCCAAGCTCACAACACATCGCGCTGCGACACGTTGTGAGCTTGGAGGTCGGCTATTTTTGATATTTTCACCAAAAGGCCCTTTTAGAAATATCAGCCCCTGCCTCTCTATTATTCTCTGCACGTCCCTGCAGCACTCTGTGTGTGCCATTAATGGACTGATTGATACTTTAGAAAGAAAATGATTATATAATCTCCAAGTGCTAACAGTGGTTGCTGTCCCCACCTCAATGTAATGGCGTCTGTGTGTGTGCACTTTATGCAGTGTGTGTGTGTGTCTGTATGCTCTGTGTGCGTGTGCGTGCGTGTGCGCTGCGCCATATGCTGTTCTCATGTGCATGTGACGACTACACATTCCTTTGTATCTCTCAGGAATATCAGGAACTATTCATAGACGCCGTTTTCCAGTAATGTTCCAGTAATGACTTTCCTGCCTGCCTGCATTAACCATGACATCAGCAGCAAATAACAAGCGACGAACATGGAAAATATTTCCCAGAATAGCCAGGTTACAGAGGGAATAATAAAACGCTATTTACACTGCCGGGTCCACGGGCTCTGCTTTATCAGCTCCGGTCCATAAAAGACAGAAGAACGGCGAATCATTTCATAAACTTTTACCTCATTTCTATTTAAACAAAAATCATTAAACTCCCCTGTCTCTCTCGAGGTTAGAACGGTGTCTCTCAAAGTGGGGGACAAGACCCAGGGGGTCCTTGAGGCGGTTCGAGGGACCCCTGCGTACAGTATAGGAACCAAATGGACACTTACACTCAGAGAGTATACAGTTGGAACCGAATGGACCCGTACAGATCTGTATTTGGTTCCATTTGTACACTCTCTGAGATAGGGTGGAGGGGGGGGGGGGGGGGGGGGGGGGGGGGTCCGTGGAATAAATGCCCACTAAACCGGGGGTCCTTGAAATTACAAAGTTTGAGAACCACTCTGGGGTCAGAAGGAGGACCCCAGGTATGTCCTGCTCATTGCCTGCGGACGTCATCTGGCGTTTTATTAATTTTCCACAACGTTTTATCATCGGCTGCTCCAAAGTTTTTTGTTTTTTTTCCACTGGCGTGGCTACATGGAACTGCAGGGCGGCCAGGAAAAGACTCTCCCTTCATCGTGATCGCTGTACGTACTGTAACGTGTGTTCTCCTCTCTTTAAAAGGGGCCCCACCGTGCTTTTCAAAAATAAATACTTTATATAAATATTAGTCCATTGTACGGTTTTATACAGGTTTTAGCCTAAACAACCACTCGGATATTGAAATGTCATGTTCTGTCTGTCTCTAATTCCAAGCCATTTCAGATGCAATACCAAAATGCCCTTTGTTGGCACGGGGGCACTGTCTTTGGGCTAAAATTGGAACGATACAGAGAAGATTAGCATGGTACCTCGATGAGAACCATGTAGAGTCAATCCATTCAAGCCAATGTTAGTATCACTTTACCTCATAGTTCCACCTCATATAATATATGAGGTGGATTCCATTGAGACTATATATTACTATATATTATATAGTCTCAATAGATATAGCCTCCCAAAAAGTACCGCCCCCTTCTCTAGGGGGCCCAATAGGAAATGAGCCCCTTTGTGACATAAGCAAGGGGCAGATTTCAAAAGAGTACCGTTCAGACTGGAAGAGACACTGGGAAGACCAAAAAACAAGAAAAAAATGAAAAAAATTGAAATTCATGGTGTACCCCTTTAACAGCACGAGGGAGACGATTTCATTTTCGAAAATACAATTTCAGTTTTTAAAAAAGACAACTAAAGAGGAAGACAACTTAACTCTGCTTTGGAGAGTGTCGAGAGAATAAGCAAACTTGAGCTGAAGGAAAGTGGAGAGAGCGAGGGATCGCATGATGCGAATCCCCTGAGGTGTGTGTGTGTGTGTGTGGGGAGAGAGAGAGAGAGAGAGAGAGAGAGAGAGAGAGAGAGAGAGAGAGAGAGAGAGAGAGAGAGAGAGAGAGAGAGAGAGAGAGAGAGAGAGAGAGAGAGAGAGAGAGAGAGAGAGAGAGAGAGAGAGAGAGAGAGAGAGAGAGAGAGAGAGAGAGGGGGGTGCCTCCGAATGATGGTGTCAGGGATGATAAAAAAACAGTGGGGGTGAATCATAGCCTTGAGCTACGATAAACACACACACACACACACACACACACACACACACACACACACACACACACACACACACACACACACACACACACACACACACACACACACACACACACACACACACACACACACACACACACACACACAGTATATGTACATACTACACAGAGTTACAGAGGCATGTGGACCACGCAACACACATACATGCATAAACACCTGCATGCGCACACACGCACGCGCCACACGCGCACACACGCACACGCACACACACACACACACACGCACGCACACACACACACACACAAATAGATGTATAAACACACTTACGTCCACTCACACATACGGTGCACAAACAAACAAACAGCTTCATAACCACAAACGCACACACACAAACACTCCCTCACGCATACACATACTGTGCACACAACCACACATACACACCCGAGCGCATGCAACCCATACCGTACTGTCAATGTCGGGGCAGAAACCTTGTATCTCCAAGTTTTCTTTTGTGAAGTAAAGCCCTGCTTCATCACACAAGGCTGTCGCGCAGACTAGATGCGAGGCGTTGTGTGCTTGTAGATCAGCTGTTTTCACTATTTTAAATCATTTAAAAAAAATGATAAATACAAAACAAGCGGTTTTGGACATACACGGTTTCCACCCGACAACAACGATACACACACACAGACACACACACACACACACACACACACACACACACACACACACACACACACACACACACACACACACACACACACACACACACACACACACACACACACACACACACACACACACACACACACACACACACACAGAGCACTGTGTGCTGCTTGCTGCTAAGGCACCTGCCTGCGTTGGACGGGGTTGATTGCACAGCCCTGACTCATCCTTGGCTACATGTGGAGCCCTGGGGAGCCAGGGGGATTGGCATGGAGATGCTAATGGAGCGGAGCGGCGGCGGCAGCGGCGGCGGCAGCACCGCGGCAGCGCGGCTGCTGGGAGCGAGAGAGAGGGAGCACATCTCCGGCAGCGGGCGGGGATGGGGATGCGAGCGGAAGTCGGACTCCTACCAACCCGTCAGCCCCGAAGGTTTTGATCTGTACGGCGAAGAGGCTGCGGCTTTTGATGTCTTAATCATCTCTCTCTCTCTCTCTCTCTCTCTCTCTCTCTCTCTCTCTCTCTCTCTCCATCGAGTCTAGGAGGAGGCAAAGGGGTGAAAGAGGGGGGAAGCGCAGAGGCAAGGCCTGCGGATGTGAGAGATGTGTGTGTGTGTGGAGGGTGGGGGGGGGGGGGGGGAGGGGGGGGGGGACAGCCTGGTTCTGTCTGGATGACTGGGTCTCTCGCTCAGGCAGCAATGCAGCGAGCCGCCTGCCCTCGGGCTGCACGTTCATCTGATCTTAACGTTTTCATTTGTGTGTACTACTAGGGCAGGGGTCTTCAATGTTTTCAGGCCAAGCATTGCAACGCGTTGTGAGCTTGGAGGTCTGCTATTTTCGATATTTTCACCAAAAGGCGTTTAGAAATTTCAGCCTCTGCCTCTCTAACATTCTCTGCACGTCCCTGCTCTATATAGAATCCAAATGACTGCAAGCTGAACTTTGATCCATATTGTGCATAGCAACGAGCAACGGGTGAACAACGGATGATCTCACTGATCAACCAGTCTGAACTAACAGCTAACTAACAGCCACCTGGGTTAGAAGAACCTGAAGCAGAGATCAGGGGGGTTTGCTTCGAGTGCAAAAAAGTAATGAACAAAAATGAAAAAAGAAGTTCACACAAACTTCACATGCAAGTTGCAGTGAAAAGAGGGTCGGGGAAGATGATCATAAGAGACACACCACCCAGAGCCAGGGTTCAGCGCACTCCAATTAACCCTCACATACCGGGAACGCAGCGCACAAGTCGCGTTAACATTTTAACCACTTTAACCATTATTTTGTGCTTTAACTATTGAAAAATAGCAGATATACAAGCTCGCAGCGCGGTAGAAGAAATCATGATTTATTTTTGCAAGTCTTTGAATATATATATTTAAAAGCGACCATTTGTAACTCAAGTCTCTGCTTCTACGGGGTCCCTGGAACAACATATTTTGAGATGGGGGGTCCACGGCCAAATACCTGTAATTTTGGGGGCCCTTGACATGAAAAAGTTTGAGAACCGCCGATTTAGAGGAAGGATTTTAGAAGTCGGGTCAAAGATCGGGTCAAAGCTATTCAAAGACTTGCACACACTTTCACGATTTTTCAAAAATAGCAGATCTACAAACTCGCAGCGCGGCACTCGGTGCCGCGCTGTGAGCTTGTATATCTGCTATTTTTCAATAGTTAAAGCATAAAATAACGGTTAAAATGGTTCAAATCTAACGCGACTCGGGCGCGTTCCCGGTGTTTGAGGGTTAAATCAGCAACCACTGTCTTGAGCGAGGAGCAGGGGCCAGAGAGAGAGAGAGAGAGAGAGGCTGAAAGACGGGGAGTCAAGATTAAACAGTGGAGATAAAAGCGGGAGCGAGTCGGAGACGTATTCATTCATCAAAAGTTACAGACCCCCACCACCCCACCCACCCACGGCTTCTCCTCGGGGCTAAGTGCTCCGCGGAGGAAGCCCATGAACTGATGAGGAGGAGGTGGAGGAGGTGGAGGGGGTGGGGGGGGACGGGGACGACCCCCCACCGACCCACTCCTCAAAAACCATCGGAAAGAGAGAACATCCCAGCACGCGTCGGCGGCGGCGTGTGTGTGTGTGTGTGTGTGTCGCTCTCTCCTTTGAAACGACCGCGAGCAATTAAAAGTCAACAAGAACCGGGGGCCTTCTTCTTCTCAAGTATCACGTCGTCGGCGCGTCGCACACAGAGCTATACCGCGGGAAGGGGAACGAAACAAGAAATACATTCCGCCTTCAGTGCGACAAAACAAAAAAAAGGTATACATTTAAAAGTGGGTGACTGTAGTAGCATGTGCTTTATGTCAAAACACAGAAGTGTGGATGATCTAATAGGATGTTTGAAGTCTAAACCGAGGTCTCTAATGCCGCATAATGCTTATAATTAAAATTGTACGAGTGCCACGGCGGGGTTGGCGCACAGCAGGAGGTGCGGTTGGTTGTGTGAGCGTCGTAGGTTGAAGAAGGCGGCGACAAGTGGTTTGCTGCGCTGGAGCGGCGGCACTCGTCGGCGGCGTGGCAGCGGCAGGATCGATGTCAAACAACAAACCCTGTTCCCCCTTTCTTTATTTATGTTCTGTTCTTTTGTTGTCGTTTTAAGTCTTTTCTCCATAGGCGAAAAATGTACTCCCTCTGCCACAAATATAGAAATGAAAATCATTCCGCTGAACGTTTTGCATCCATGCTTTTAAACACTTTTTTTTTTTTATATATAATTTTTATCCCACGATTTGAAACCCATTTTCACCCAGTGCCAATTGCCTAAATCCTCTGCTCTCCCTCTGCCGTGCCTGGGGAGACAACGGTCTGACCTCATACTTCCTTCAGTGCATGAGTAGTCCAAGTTGCTTCTTTTCACCTGACAGTGGGGACGTAACGCGTGGAAGGAACACGTTATTCCAACCAGTTCCTTTCCCCCTCCATCAGGCGCCCTGGCTGGCCAGGGGGAGGCAGTAAAGATAATAGAGACCAGGATTACTGCATGTTTTTGTGAGGGTATATCTACCCTAGGAGACACAGGAGAACATGCAAACTCCACACAGAAAGGCATTGTCACTTTACTGTCATCTGTGTGGGGGTCCCGACCCACAGGTTGAGAACCACTGGGCTACTACTGTACATCATCAGTCCATTCATTGACCTGGCTGATGATAGTAAAAGCCATTCTCAGAAACCAAGTCAAGTGATGTTCATCGCCATGGCTGTCAGAGATGGCCTCTCCATGCTCTCTCTCTCCAGTCCAGATCCATATCACCTGCAGACCTTTTGTTGGCCTTTAATCCCACCAGCAGCACAGAGACACAGAGCAGCCTCTGTTAAGTAGCCTGGAATGCCTTTTCTTTCTTTCTCCACGCACTCCACCACCAGAGAACACCATCATTTCCACCCGTATTGTTACTGCTAAAGTCTCATTTTTAGCCCCTTTTGTCTAAACCCCCCCCCCCCAGAAACGGTCCTCGAAAAATGTCAAATGTGAAACGCTAAGATTGCGATGTAGAGCGGGTGTGCGTGTGTGTGTGCGTGCGCGCATGTGTGTCACAGGCAGACAATGAGGTTCATAATCCATGTAAATTACAGAACGAGACTGAATGGGCATGAGCTCAATCATGAACCTGCCTCTTTCTCTCTAATCCCACTCCAGAACTGGAAGGCCTCTCTCTCAGTCTCTTCCCATCATGAAGGCGGTGTTCGAGTTGAGGAGCTGGTGATGTGTGTTCCTCACATAAGCCTGATTTACACTGCTACGCGTCGCAATACGCTGAACATAGCCGATCTACAAGCCCACAAGGCGTCACGGACGCGACGCCTTGTGGGCTTGTAGATCGACTATGTTCGGCGCATAAAAATTAGGCAACGTTAGGGTGGAGGAGATCATCTCCCCGCCGGGGGCATATAGGAGGATAGAAGCGACGTCATTCAGCTCTTAAGGAAACTAGGCGGCGTGAGGCATTTTGTCTGGTCTGGGGGCTAAAGTTAAATAATGTTACACTTATGCTTACAACTTCAAAGGGGCCTTGCGTGCATGCATGGATGGATGGATGGATGGGATGGGGAAATCCGCACCCAATCCAGAGCTCACGCCGCCCCACTTAGCTTACAGCCAGTGAGCCATTGAGTCCTGGAGTGAATGCAGCAGTCAATAAACAGATAGATGAACGGCGGTGATATACCTAGTCCTGCTCCGCTCCGCGGCACCCCGCCCCTCAGACACGCCTAATGCCACAGAAATGAGGTGTTTATAAAACGTGGTGGCAAAAAAAAAAAAAACGAATTTCCTTAAGTACGGACCAAAACCTTTTGATTGCGCCTTTTCTTTTGCCAAAAATTACGGCGCGCGTTAAAACTCCAGGCCCATAACCGCATGAATTTAATCCATCAATTACCCAAAGAGCTGCATGCGAATTCGTCTCCCCCCCCCCCCTCCCCGCCACCACTGTCGTCTGCAAATTGAGGCTTCGCATATACACAGACAGACGCACGTACGTATACGCACGCACACACACACACACACACACACACACACACGATTGCGCGCACACACTCTCATAGCGGATTTGCTGCTCGCTATATTTATCTGGTAGTGATGCATATTTATTTCTAATTCTTACATGGCTGCAGGCTGCGCCGTGATTCGCCATCCTCAACCAGCATTAGTGGCCCCATAATAGGGCTTAGAATTACATGTGGAACCCTGTTGGAGTCTCATGGATGGATTTAAAGGTGGGATTTATCATGTTCAAGAATTATTCACTGCTTCTCAAGAAGCCTTTTCCACCATGCATGCTCCATGAAGCACATCAGCCACTGACTGACTGACTGACTGGCTGACTGACTGACTGACTGACTGACTGACTGGCTGTCTGTGAGACTCTGCTATATGGAGTGACTGGGGCGGCAGTGGCTCAGGGGTAGAGAAACCGGCATTAGAACACGGAGGGTTCCCAAAGGGTTCCCGTGCAGTTCGATTCGGGCTTCAGACCGGCCTGTTGTCCTGTCCGGCCCAGGAAGGGGGCAGGGGATGAAAGAACCTGTGGGTTCCTTTAGGGGGGGTCTAAATTGACCCGTACAAGTCTGTAACTCTGACAGTGTACACATGGAACCAAATGAACCGGGTTCATTTGGTTCCATGTGTACACGGTCAGAGTTAAAGGGGGTCTGTCACCTAAAGGGTTACTATCACTTTAAGAATCATCTTAAAAAAACAAGTTAATATTTTTATGATGTCAGTGTGGGGATGCGCAATTATAAGCCAATCAAATTAATTGTCTGTATAGCCTGACTGTATGACTACTTACTGTACTGGTCAGCTGTTGTTGGGCAGATTACACTGTTTCAGACTGTTTGAGGATGCACAGAGAGATCCAGGACCAGGAGAGAGACCACATGACCTACTGTATCATACAATTATAATTTCGGGGCTGACAGCGGACCTTTTAGGGGAGACCTTGAAATTTGAAAGTTTGAGAAACAGTGCCCTACTTGATCATACTCCAGCACAAGGTATCAAAAGTAGCAGACCTACAAGCTGGACCCATGGTGCGAAGCGATGCCGTTTTGGGGCGTGTAGATCTGTTGCTTTTGACGTTTTTGAATTTGAATTGTGAAAAGTGCGAGTTTTGGACATACGGTATATGAGATTTCCACCCGACAGAGACGACACGGTAAATCCCGCTTGAAACCCGTAACAAACAGTAACCCGTTAAATTACGCCTCTGAAACGGACAACCTGTCACTTCAGACAGTTGTGGACCCATCTCCAAGTTTTCCACTTTGTACCGGTATGTCAAATTTCTTTTCAAATTTCAAATTTAGCTCAAGGACCCCACTTTGAAAACCCCAGGCTGTCACAATGCACCGCACTGCGATTCGTGCCCTGACCTTGTGTAGATCTGTTGTTTTTGCTACTTTTAGAACATCAAGAAAATGATCTGTCTCTGGATTTGATAAATTAACAAGAGCTTGTAACTAAAAATAACTACATTGGATCCAGTGTTGATTTTGACGACTAAAACTATGACGAAAAATGTTTGTCGACTGTTTTTTTTTTTCACTGAAGAAAACTAAATAAAAACTAAGCTGTGATGACTAAAACTAAGACTAACTAAGAATATATTGACAATTTCGTCAACAAAATAAAAACTAGACTAAAAGGTTAGGAAGGGACTAGAGGAGTCATTTGGTTGCGCTCAGGTGTTGCGTGCTGAAAATAGCCGATCTACAAGCTCACTGCGACGCGTTGTGAGCTTGTAGATAGGCTATTTTCAGCACGCAACCAAGTGTAAAATCAGTCATTACAATGCAATCAAGGCCCGCCAAAATACATTTTAGTTGACTAAATCAACTGTAGATTTAGTCGCCTAAAAACGTATGATATTTAGTCGACTAAAATTAGACTAAAACTAAAACTTTTCAGGTGACTAAATTATGACTAAAACTAAATGACATTTTATTCAAAAGACTATGACTAAAACTAAATCAAAATCTGCTGTCAAAAACAACATTGATTGGATCCATTGGGACACAAGTCTTTTTTCATTTTTTTTTAAATTTCCTGAAAAGTAACAGTTGTGGATGCATAAGGCTTCCACCCGACAGTGACGATACGATACAGCACCTGGAGTCAGTCTTGTCACTTGTCATTCAGCATAATTATGTGTATTTACAGTGAAGAGGCAGGGTGGGAGGTGAGCTCACAGAGAGCGAGGGAGAGAAGTGTCACAACGTTTGACATGGAATAGACCCGGGGACATGTTTACTCCCAGGGGACTCTGAGTGACATGTGACACCCCAGCGAGGTGGGGGGAAAACAAATAATAAGAAATAGCAACGTGGCAAAGCAAATATTCTGAGTAAGCTTGTTGTCAAGAGTTTCTGAGTTGTACATTTTTCTTTTTTGGTTTCCACAGTGACAGGCTGTTTTTCCCGTTTTATTTATTTTGTATTTCATGTATCGGTTTAGTTTTTTTGAACAATGCACGCCGATCCAATGCCACAGGGGCTGGCAGTGGTTCAGGAGGTATAGCGCAGTGGTTACCAAACGTTTTAGCTCCAGACCTAAAAGAGAACTTTGATGTCTCCTGGAACCCAAAATAGTGGGGGAAAAAAATGTTTTTTATTGCGACCGAAGGTCGCATATACTCTGAAGAACCGTGTCGCTTGAGTGTCCTTCCTTCCGTATCCTCTGTGATGTCAGTGTGATGTCAGCGAGTTGTGACATCACTTCCTGTACAGGGCGGCTACACAAAATGTGGATAACACTATATATGGAGATAGTCCAGTCCATCTGGAACACAGGGTAGTGTTCCAAACATCTAGGCTGATAATCCAGCTTTTGCAGCGTCACAGGTTCAAGTCCTGACTTGCAACCTCAAGTCCCCATCTCTTCCTGTATGGGGCGGCTAAACAAGACTAAGAAAGACAAAAAAAAAAGAGAAGGATACACAAGACTAAGAAAGACAAAAAAAGAGAAGAATAAAAAAGAAAAAAAGAAGGAGGATGATAAAGATACCAAAAGGAGAGAGAAGAAAGGGTGGATGAGGTACAATGTGCGGTATCCTCCTCCGATCTGATACGGGCGGCTGGACTTAGATCACCTATGAAAAGATGTCCATGAAAGAATGTCCATCCACCTGGAGAAAAGAAAATGTAACAAGGAGGTGGCAACGGGCGGCCAGATAAAGTTATTAGGCCTGGATCCAACTTTAAGTCGATGTATCAAACCGGTACTCGAAACGTACTTAGAATTTAACATATTTTCTAAAGTAAATATGGGGGCGGCTGTGTTAAGAACGTTTCGTTGTCAAGCTCAACGTTGGGCATTTGGACCTATACATGGAGAAATGGAGCGAATCTGTTTGGCTTAAACATGGAGATGTGGATAACACTATATATGGAGATAGTCTAGTCCAATATGTCATATGGGACTACCGTCATAGACAGTAGCCATTGTTAATCCGGAGTCAATGGCTGACTGTCTGTACTGGAAGTGATGTCACATGACATACTTTTTATGCCCATATATGAGTCCTAACATGGAGATGTGGATAACACTATATATGGAGATAGTCTAGTCCAATATGTCATATGGAACTACCGTCATAGACAGTAGCCATTGTTAGGTCGGAGTCAATGACTGTCTGTACAGGAAGTGATGTCACATGACATACCTTTTATGCCCATATATGAGTCCTTCTGTACCACATCTCCATGTTTAGGCAAACTCCACACAGAAAGGCCCTATCGCCAACCCAACCTAGGGTGTGAGCGATAGGGCCTTTCTGTGTGGAGTTTGCATGTTCTCCCTGTGTCTCCTAGGGTTGATACCCTCACAAAAACATGAACAAACTCCCCCCAGAATGACAACAACTAGAATCGTCAGAGAAACGCTGTGGTTGGCCAGATGGTCAATAATTGGTGCGACCTCGCCCTTTAGGGCGAGGTTGCATGTCACCCTGAGGTCGCATTCCACCCTCAGGTGTCTTACTAGTTCACGTACATACAGGCATGGACGCAATGCATACATCAGCACGTGTGCGTGGATGTTGTCTCAATAACAAGCAGGTGGTCAGACTGGTCACAAGTCAAGACGACCTGCCTTACTCTGCCTTACCTTACCCATCAAAAATGGCTAAAGTGGCTAAAAAAAGAAAAGTCAATGCCGAATGCCGGGTTTTCAACAATAATTGGACTACTAAGTATTTATTTACTGAAGTCGGGGGTAAAGCTGTGTGTTTAGTTTGTGGGGAGCACATCTTGCGGGGAGCACTGCCTTTTGGCCCGGCCCTCCACAATATTTTCTGTTGTTCATGTGGCCCCATGGAAAAAATAATTGCCTTCCTAGGAAGGCGCTCGGGAGGCAGCCGTACTAGATGCTCAGATCACCTAAGCTGACTCCTATCCAAGTGAAGGAGCAGCGGTTCTACTCCAAGTCTCTCTCGGGTGATTGAACTTCTCACCCTATCTCTAATGGAGATACCAGCCACCCTTCTGAGAAAACTCATTTTGTCCGCTTGTACCCGAGACCTTATACTATCAGTCATGACCCACACTTCATGACCATATAGGTGAGACTAGGAACGAAGATTGCTCGGAGTACAGTATGGATACAGTAAACACACACAAACAAACACAATGGAAAAAAGCATTGGTGGGGATTGAATTAGGTTAAGTCAGGCTTTTATTGTCCAGACTGAATAATGTTGACTTTATATCTTCAATCCAAAGTGTGCAACTTAAGCGGATTTAAAAAAAAAAAATCCTCTCTGTCTTCTCATTCCGTGAAGTTAATAATTGATGACACGGTCCTAATACTACCTTGTTCCCGCTTCATTGTTCTACTTGTCCCGTCCCACAAGACTAATTAGTGGCCTCGCATTTTTTTATCAACAACAGCCGTGTTTCGTTGCTCTTTTTTGGCAGCAAACTGATGTCATTATTCTCTCACGCAACACCTACAGCATGTACAGTACGTATACCGTGAAGATCCTTAGCGAAATAATGCACCTTCTGAATATTCAGGCGATATTTTCCTATTTGCAACGTCTCCGCCTCGGCTACCGGCCTGCGGCTGGCGCTTAATTGCGATCGTGTCGTAAATCAGGAGGAATAATGTTATTAAGGAGCGCAAGTTGTCGTCGGCAGCATTTGCCAGATTTTCAGAGAGAAATAAGCAACCACCATGGTCTATGAAAACAAGCACTTGACACCTTCAGTATGCATTATGCAGTATGCATTGTTTGAAAATAGCAGGTCTACAAGCTCATAACACGTCGCGATGTGATGCGCTGTGAGCTTGTAGATCTGCTATTTTCTTGGGGGGGAATGCAGAATATTTTTGAAAACATTTTGACAAAAGAAATCTGGTACTAATGGCACAAAATAATTTCAGATGGGGGGGGGGGGTCAATTAGGCTACATATTAACCGCTGGCTTAAACAATAATTAAAAATATTATGAAAAAAAAGAAACAAGCCAAAAGAACCAACTATAGAAATAAGCCCAAAAAGCCTCAGCCAAGCGACTTTATAGAAAAAAACAAAACAAAAAAAAAACAAGCAGCCTGAAACATCCACCTGCTGCAGCTAGCGCGGGCGCGCACACACACACACACACACACACACACACACACACACACACAAAGACACACACACACACACACACACGCGGACGGACACACACACACACACACGGACACACACACACAAACACACACGGACACACACACACACACACACACACACACACACACACACACACACACACAGACGCACACACACACACACACACACACACACACACACACACACACACACACACACACACACACACACACACACACACACACACACACACACACACACACACACCCCTCTAATAATGAAACATGGATGGTGGAGGAGAGCAGAATGCAGCGGTGACTCTGAGGAAACCAACACACCAACAACAAAAAAGCACCGAGCTGCTTGACCTTTGGCCCCGTTGGCAGCAAACCAATCGCACCCCGGTACCCATATCTAAACACATGCCCCGGGCCAAACTCTCTGCTGCTGCTGCTGCTACGCTCACACACTGCACCCATCAGAGAGAGAGAGAGAGAGAGAGAGAGAGAGAGAGAGAGAGAGGGAGAGAGAGAGAGAGAGAGAGAGAGAGAGCAGGGGGGAGAGACAGACTAGGGGTGTAACGATATAGCAACTGAATCGAAAAAACTATTTTCATTTACAATGATCTACAGGGTTCCCCAACTAGTTTTCCCCAAGGGCCGAATTATGTCTAGCCGAGGGACACAACATTGTAGGGGGGCGACGGTGGCGTTCCCGCTACTCCAGCGACGGTTCAAATATCGTCGTTGTCGGGTGAAAATCGTGTATGTCCAAAACCGTTCGTTTTGCATTTATCATTTAAAAAATGATTTAAACTAGCAGAGATCTGCTGTTTTCACTAGGCTACTTTTGTGCGACAGCCTTGTATGATGAAGCAGATCTTTACTTTGCGAAAGAACGTACACATTTGGAGATACGAGGTTTCCACCCGAAATCGTCGATATTCTAGTGTACTGGGGTTGGTGGGGGCCAGACAGTAGCCCCCCGCGGGCCGCAAATGGCCCGCGGGCCACCTATTGGGGAACACTGATCTACCATATCGTTCACAAAAGCAAAATATCGTACCGTTTTGGCTTTGTATCGTATCGTGTCGTTTTAAAATGCAAATAATCGGTATCTAATCGTTTTGCAATGCAAATAATTGACGCAACGCGTTGTGAGCTTGGAGGTCTGCCTCTCTAACATTCTCTGCACGTCCCTGGTCCGGTCAGGTTACAGGGCCAGCTGTCTGTTCTGTAGGAGACAACATTGGACACATCACAATAATAGAGTCAGTGTGTAACGGGACCCTCGGCAGCGCACTAATGAAATCACTGCTCCACACTCACTCAATCTGAGGACTCCACCAAACAGCATGCACGCACGCACGCACGCACGCACGCACGCTCGCACGCACGCACGCACGCACGCACGCACGCACGCACGCACGCACGCATGCACGCACGCACGCACGCACAGACGCACGTACTGTAGGCACAGTATGGCTATGCAGAGAGGAAATGCCCATTCCTTTCTTTCTTTCTTTCTTTCTTTCTTTCTTTCTTTCTTTACCTATTTTTTTATAATCTTGTTTTTAAATATATTTTCTTGACTTTCATGTAATATTGCATGGGTGCGTGTACACGTGCAAAACAGGGCCCACAGATGCACTGTCTGTGCACATATACACACACACACTAAATGACACGTGCAAATCTACAAAGTAACTAAAGTTTTCAAATAATTGTAGGGGAGTAAAAAGTACAATATTTTGACATGTTGTGGAGTAGAAGTAAAAGTATCGAAAATTGAAAACCATCCAGCAAAGTAAAAGTATACCTTACAAATCGTACTCGAGTGCGGTACAAGAGTAAATTCACCGGCGCCGGAAGCTCCGTCCAATTTCTGCGCAATGCACAATGGGATGTTGGAAACTTGTGGATACTTTCCACCACTGCACACACACGCACGCACACACACACACACACAAGCACAGACGTAAGCGCTGCCTGCGTGCGCGCAGACACATACAATCCAAAATACTTCTGGCCTCGGTCCACAATGTAAACTATTGGCATGTCCAACAAGATTGGCCAATTAGACTGACACAGCAAAGGACAGGGGTCAGCAGAAGGTCGCACTCCGTTGTACAGCACATCCTGTCAAACGTGTGTGTGTGTGTGTGTGTGTGTGTGTGTGTGTGTGTGTGTGTGTGTGTGTGTGTATGTGTGTGTGTGTGTGTGTGTGTGTGCGTGCGTGTGCGTGTGAGAGAGACTGACTGACTGTATTGCTGTTGTAAATAAATGTGTGTACGTGTGGTTGGTGTGAGTGAGTGTCCAAGACTGTTTGGCTGTGTACGTGCGTGTGCGTGCGTGCGCGTGAGAGAGAGAGAGAGAGAGCTAGCCAGGCGTCAACACTACTGATTAGCTAGCTGCTTGGTCTACCAACATTATTTTTTCCAGATTGATTGCATTTCTATGCATTTGATGTATTAACTCATACCCTGCCAAACCCGAGGAACCCGAGAATTTCGCGATGTCCCTCCCTGCCACGCCCGAGGAACCCGAGAATTTCCGCCATTTTGAAAAAAAAAAGTTAGTAGGCATGATAGCGATCGCGAAATTGCTTGTTTAACCCCCATACAACCCCCATACAACTCAGGTAGCAGACCTCCAAGCTCACAACAGTGTAAAACATAATGGCTGCTATCTCATGAATGCCTGAACGGATTTCCATTCGGATTTTTTTGTTTGAAAGCTGTGAGCAATGTGGACACACGTGGTGCATTATCTAGGCATGGGTGTGCATGATCCGTGCACTATGAATTACATGGAAGTCTATGGAGACGAATGGCAGTTAAAGAGTACGAAGGTATTGTTAAATGGCAGCATATGAGTTAATGCTAATGTGTTGATTACCTTGCCTATTGTATTGATTGCGACCATAGGTCACAGTTTACTATCAGAACCGTCACATCTTGACCGTGTCTGTCTGTCTGTCTGTCTGTCTGTCTGTATGGGTAACGCTTGTCTGTTTTGTTGATTGACTCTCACGCTCTGACATCAGGTAACGCCTGACACTGTGGTTCCCCTGACGCATCACTGTGACATCACATGTGACATCACAGTGATACTCAGAGCAGGGATCTCCAAAGGCTATATGGGCATAAACATGTGACATCACAGTGATGTCAGATACTCAGAGCATGGGGATCTCCATGTATGGACATTAAAAGGGATTATGTTAGGGATCTCCATATATGGGCATAAAAGAGACTGTATCCCAGATGATGCCCCGTTATAGGAGAACCACACTAACAGAATCCATATATGGACATACAGATGGCCAAGACAGATGCCCTTACGGCCGGGCTAGACCAGAAAACACCCGCACAGCGTCGCACACGCGTGCGCTGTCTGTGCGTGTGCGAAAAGCCCCTGGCTACACCAAGGAGGGAGTATTTGTGCGGGAGACCAGAGAGTCTGTGTACAAAACGCATAAGCGTGCGTACAAAATAGAACCGATCCTATTTTTAGGGTATGCGTGCGTATCCAGGGTTCGCGCTATCCATGCGCCTGGTGTAACCCACAGACGCGCGCAAGTCCCGCATACGCACGTAAAAAAGCCTTGGTGTACCCCGGCCGTTAGGCCTCTTACTGGTGTATATTACCTCGCTTATTGTAAATCGCTCTGCATGGATTAAGAGCATCTGCTAAATGCCTAAATTGTAAATTGTGTACAAGCTCACAACTCTTTGCACATTGTGAGCTTGTAGATCTGCTATTTTCAGTTAGTCGCAGAGCTTGTACAGTAGATCGACCACTTTTGAAATGTTCAATCCTTGGAATATTATTTATTTTTAAAAAACAGAAACCGTCTAAAATGGCAAGCCCAAAAATAGGGACACCAGATTGAAGGTGGTTAATAGTCTATGAACGCTGCTGCTAATCCATCAAAATCCAATAATAAAAAATGTGAAACAGCAATAATTGATGAGAGGAGAGAGAAACAATTGATTGCGCACAAAAGTATGCATGAATTAAAATCAATAAAACTGAGCAGCAAGGCAAAAATACAACAATGCAGTCGTTTTGCCTGGCGTCCCTCCTCCTCTGGATATCTCTTTCAATATTAAACTTCTCACATTTTGGCCGCGACTTTACAAACTTATATTGATTCTTCTGTGCTCGTACTTACAGCACACTTTCCTTACGCCCACACTCTTTACATTCACCTCTCGCCCACATCGCCCTTCTCAGCATTTCTTTCTTTTTACATAAGTAGAAGTAAAAGTCTGGAATTAAAAATGTACTTGCGAGTAAAAGTACAACATTATTGTTGTTATGGAAATGAACCAATAGTGTGCAGAATGTCCCATGTCACACGTTCAAAATGTATAAAATATATATTTTGAATAAAATCTACAAGGTCACAATGCATCACATTGCGACAACGCATTGTGTGCTTGTAGATCGGCTATTTTCAAATGGCTTGCCGTGTGTGTGTGTGTGTGTGTGTGTGTGTGTGTGTGTGTGTGTGTGAGAGTGTGAGAGAGTGAGTGAGTGTGAGTGTGAGTGTGAGTGTGTGTGTGTGTGTGTGTGTGTGTGTGTGTGTGTGTGTGTGTGTGTGTGTGTGTGTGCATGTGCATGTGCGTGAGTGTGCGCAGGACTAATTAATCAGACACTTTGCCTCTGCTTCCGTCTCTTCCAATTTTCCAAATCCAACCGACAAACTATTAATGCTGGCACATGGCATTGTGTGAAAACGTATTTAACCCTGGCTCCGCCCAGCCAAGGTCACACAGCGAGAGAGCAACGTACGCTCATACCGTAGAGCTCATACTGTAGAGCTCATACCGTAGAGCTCATACCGTAGAGCTCATACCGTAGAGCTCATACCGTAGAGCTCATACCGTAGAGCTCAAACCGTAGAGCTCATACCGTAGAGCTCATACCGTAGAGCTGGCCTGGGTTCAAACTATCCCCGTTTAAAATATCTCTGCTGTCGGGCCGAAACCTCCCAACTCCAAAATGTTCATTCTCGGGAAAATGAGCTCAAGTGGAGTTAGGAGGTTTTGACCGAAGGGCTTTTTACTACTTTTCATTGGTTCAATCAAACATATAATTTTCCGAATGTCTGTCTGAGTGTCTGTCAGCGTTTCTCCTCAGTGGCTGGAGCAATTGATCTGAATCCGCATCACCAGTTAGCATATGAACACACCTGACATAACTGTGAAGCCCGTTTGTCACTTTCACAAATCGTATGCTGTATATTAGCATTTTTATCGTGTATCTTTTCTGCATCTAGCATGAGGCATATCTATTCTGCATCTAGCATGAGGCAACATTTTTAACCAAAATATTTGCTTCTGTTGGTCTCTATAGCCATTAAACCAAACGGGTATTTCTTACATTGATGCTCCTACATATTATCATGCAAGCACCATAGTTAAAGTTACTTTCCATCCCTCATATAATGTGCACAGTGCACAGCCCACAACCCACACACTGCACATAATTTCGGAGCTCATATCTTCTAACGGGTAAGGGCTAGTATTATTTTAACCAACACACAGACGTAAAGGGTGTTCAACAGCACATATTTCTATATATATAAAAAAAAAGAGAGGGCCAATCGGGTGGAGTTAGCTTGGGGGGGGGGGGGGGGGGGGGTGTAAACAGCCTGCGTATATAAGGGCATTATTTTCTAAATCCCGCCTTACCGACGAGGCTTAAAGGTATAAACACCGGACAGCGTTATAACAAGGTAGCGTTGCTGTTTCTGTGGGAAAAGGTTCAAAAGTTCACGGCCGGGGTCGTCCCAGCCAGCCAGCCAACCGCAATGACAACAGCATAAGCAGGGGTTGGATTAATCCAGTGACCTTCCTTCACTGGTAATTATAGCAGAGGGGGGGGGGGGGGGGGGGGGGGGTAGGGAAAAGGGATTTGGTAGAAAGTACGTATATTATAAATACATTTTACCAATAGAGGGTTAAAAATCATCTCGGTAAATAAAAGGTGAATTGATCCCAGAGCATGACGGAGGACAATTTCACGATGAATTAAATCTCCACGATACGATTATCGTGGGTGTTTTTTATCACGATAAATGATAATATCGCTTATCGTCCCATCCCTAGTGGGGTTGACGGCAACATGCTCTGAAAGGAAGGGCAGCGGTGGAAAGTAACAATAAGTACATTTACTCCACACATTCACTGCCATGGACGAAGTTCGTCAAACAGCTTTTCTGCTGGTTTACCCTAGACTGCACTCTCCTGCACCCCTGAGTGATCCCAGGACTACACATCCCATGATGCAACTGGACGTTTTTTTTGGAATGCTCAGAGCAGGGATCTCCATATATGGGCATAAGAGGGATTCTGTTAGGGATCTCCATATATGGGCATAAAAGGGATTGTATGATGATGCCCTGTTAGGAGAACCAAACTAACAGAATCCATATATGGGCAAGACAGATGGCGCAACCTCGCTTTTCGCCCTTAGGTGTCTTACTGGTATTGTAATATTTTGAAATATGGACTTTTTTTTAATTCAATTTTTTAACAGAAAAGGTTTGGAGTGAGTCACTGAATGTGCAATGCATCTAGAATATATGACATCCAAGAAAATGTACTTTTACAAAATATTATTATTTCTTTTTTTAGATGGATCTGTCTGTACACTCTAAGAAAGAATTCTGTGACCGAGTAAATAGCACTATTAGAAAAGGTTATATTTACTCAATAAAATCACTGAATATCATGTATGTGATTGTTTGAGTAGGTCACACCAAACAAAATGAGTAAAAATCCAACTGTTCTTTTTGAGTTAGATGTACATATATTATTTGAGTTAATTTCATGAGAATAAATTAGTATTTGACCAACTGATTTTATTCATGAATTATACTCAATTTGTTTTGGTAATTTTCCTTCATAATATTTGAGTATGGAGTACTTATATGGATCAATTTAAAAAGACCCTTAATTATTATTCATTCCAACTTAATAATCTTTCATCTCTCACAACAACTTAAACAATTGAGTAGATATGACTAAGATTCAAAATTGTACACAAGGGTTCATGGGAAAGTTCTACTGGAACATTCTGTCAACAAACAGCAGCAGCACACATCTTCTTCAACAAGAAACCTGGAGAGTGTTTGCAAATATTGGTAAGTAGATTTACTGTATCTTTGTGCATATAGGCTACACAAATGTATTGGGTATAACTTATGTTCTTTACAAAGGTTTGCAGCTATAAGGTTACAGTGAGGGGAATGTGCAAGCCCTCTAGTCATTGTGACTTTTTGCATTTATTACAAGCTATGCACAGCTGCATACAATGGTGTGTACAATGAAGATAAAATGCACAGGTATAGGCCTACATTATTATCTACATGTCTTCTTTTTTACTCTCTTCCCCTCATCTCTGTCTTCCAGGTTAGTGCAAAGTTCAGGATGATCACCACACTGAATCTTGAGCCAAAATGTATGGCAATGTTGGACTTCTATACCCCCAAACTACTGTCCATGTTCCAGTCCAAGAAGGGCAGTTTGGGCACAAATGAGTATTGTACTTCAGGTATGAAACTTTCATTTACTCTAACTGCTTTAATTATATTTCACCTGGCTAATGACAATAATTACTATATTAATTTATGCTAAACTCATCTTTATCCCCTGCAACTCTCTCTCCTGATTATTCATTTCTAAATGTATGTCTTAATAGCTACTAAGGACAGTCTCCCAGCTTCCGTTGCTAAAACTGGGTTGTGGAAACAATTGTATTGCCAAAGTTTATGTTAGTTATGAAAGTGCAGTCATACTTTTTCTTTATTGTTCAAATAATTATTTTTCTATTCTGCAGAGAGGAATCCCCAATCAACGAACACGAGAGGTCATCATCCGATGTCTCATCGACCATCTGGAAGAAGATAGTGTCAAGATCAAGGACTTTCAAGTTAGTAAAATAAATGTTTTGACGTTTTAATGTCATCGTGGATGAGACCATCACATGCAAAGGAACAGCATAGTGATGTCCAGAGAATGAGGTTGTGACATTGGCTGAATGGCTGTTGCATCCGTTGCATGTCTGGTCCAACTGATTCAAGATTATGCCCAGGGCTGCATGTGTGGAGACAGCTAGGATTGCTCAATGTGTGTCTGTGTGTCTTGTAACATTTAGCCTGAAAGTGAGCTCTAAACAATTATCTTCACAATGTGTGCAGGAAGGAAGCTGCTGGTGCACCTGTAGAAGAGAAGTTGACAGAGGAGGTGATGATGAAGATGAAGATCTACCTGCTGCAGAACCAAGAGGACTCAATGAATGAACCTACTGATGTAGGTATTGTGATTAAGGGCATCACTGCCCTCAACAATCTTGGGGGTCTGCTGCTATCTGTTGGGACTGTTCTATGCCTTTAATCTGAGATACCCCAAGAACCTCAGATATGGTCTTGAGATGTTTCAAAAAGTACTAGTTGAGTTGGATCCTGGACACCTTTCAGCCAAAGTTCAGAGACTGAAAAAATGTCTGCTTGCCGACTACTGTTCAGCAAGATACTCTCAGAAAGTGGGTACTGAAAGTGGATTTATTGTCAAAACAGCATTTTTGCAATGGTATTTGTTGCTGATAGTAATTAGTTAATGTAAAGTGTTTGTTTCTGGTGCATTCGAGTCATAATGCAAACAGGTCAGTTTAGCATAGAGACATTACACGTGTGCATAGTCAATATGTTTAAATGTTGAGCTACTGTAAATGCTTATTTATTATTTCATATTCCAAGTTGTGATTTTCTTTCGTGCCAAATGGCCTCTGACTGTCTTCTTTAATGTATTTTGTGGTTATGACTTACTGTTCATTTGATGGGCTCATTGTTCTTATGGTGCATAATGTTTGACAGACTGCTTACTTACAGTATGCACAGTTCAATTAGAGGTACTTATATACAGTATTGTGAACACACACTGCTCTTTAGTAAACAGAACATTTTAAAAGTGTCAGGGATACCCCTTTCCTGATCATTATCTTTAAACATATTGTTTTTGTAGGCATTGTTGCATGTCATTTACATACTAAAGTATGTTGAATGTTCATACTTGATGTGATGTTACACTGGTCAAAATTAGTTGATTAAAAACATAATTATCTGCATAATTATTTCATGTGTATTCATTTGACATCATGTACTCCTGGAGTAAAAGGTAAAGTAAATGAAAGGGGTAAATGGTACTATATGAATTAAATCAATAAAAGTAAATGAATAGAGTAAATGTGACATATTTGTTTTGTTAAATCATACTCTAATATTCAATTAGATCTACTTAATATTTCAATGTATTTACTTGTAGTCTTTTGTGGCATTGACTGAATAATTTAATTATATCTACTCAATTTCTTTAGGTCATTGTACTCAATTTTAGTTGTTAATAAGTACGTAAAAGTTTTGGTTACTTTTACTCAAATTAATTGAGTATCATCTACCTGATTTCATAACAGTAATATTTACTCAATATTTTTGAGTGTAAAAATGTTTCACCAATAAAATTGAGTAGAGCCTAGTTTTTGTTTTTAGAGTGTATAGTGTATAGGCCTATAAATAATCCATAGACATTCTACCCGGGAAATACCGACCCATACACGTTTGTTTACCAACATTCTGATCTGGTGCATTATTTTCTCATATCGTCACTGTCGGGCAGAAACCTCGTATCTCCAAGTTTCAAATTTGTTCATTTCTTCGCAAAGCAAAGCCCTGCTTCATCATACAAGGCCGTCGCACAAAAGTAGTGAAAACAGCAGATCTACAAGCACACAACGCCTCGCACTTTACTCATTTTTAAAATGATTATACAAAACAAACGGCTTTGGACATGCAAGGTTTCCACCCGACAACGACGATATATTCATAGATACAGACACAGACAGTAAAGTCCTCAGCTAAAAATGAATAATCCATTTGGGTAACCACTCAGGGTGCACGTGCAGCCAGATAATAAAGAGATGGTGTGTGATTACACTAGGCTTACAGGGCTTCATCACCACACTGGCCTGGAATCACACCATGGGTCACAAGTTCATCTTCTGTGGGGTGGCCAGTGTAAAAAAGAAAGAAAAAAAGGAAAAAAGAAACAAACAGAAAGCATTATTCTTCCCACGCGTTCAGCTCGCATGAAAACAATGATGTGGACTGTGTAGAAACTAAGATGGGCGGGGTCTAACAACGGCGTTGGTGATCTGGGATGTCATGCGGCCAGCTCTACGATGTCAGCTACCATCTATGACGCCAGGACAATGACATCACATCAGTACTGTGATGTCAGTCACCTCCGTTTCAGGCACGGTTTCATCATTCGACTGCCGCTGACTTTCAGTATAAAATGTATAACTTAAAAACAAATTAAATATGTTAAATATTTAGTTATTTGCTTGGCAAAAACTAAAAAAGATATCCATGAATTCAAGTCTCCATTTGGTGAGTAATTGATAGAAACTTTGGTGAACTATCCCTTTAATACCTTAAAAAAAGAAAATAAATAAAATAAAAAAGTGTATCAAAAGTAATCAACCAACTATTCTATAAAAAATCTAAATAAAACTAGCCAAATTGTCAAACAATATTAAAAAAAATATATATTTTGAGGGGTCGCAGACTGAAAAGGTTGAGAACGTCTGTTCCAGACAGCTCAATCCCTATAGGAGCCACGCTGTAACAAGTTTTCTATCAAAAGTTCCAAAGTTTCCAGTCCTTTGGTGCAGCAACGGGAGCCCCAAACAGACTGGTGGGAACCTGGCCCTTTTGGCCCAGTAAGTGTTAAAAGGATCCCTGGCTAATATGACCAATATGCCTTAATAGTAATATTACAATTATAATGTATTAAGTTAATACATTATAATTGTCCTCTTTAACTACAATGTAAAATTAAAAACACCTTAAATAATTTATTTCTTCTAGAAATAGCTAATCTTTCAGTCAATAGGGGAAATGCCTGCTGCAAGTTGATGATGTCATAAATGTCATGTGTGGTCTATCCCTATGGAATCTATGGCATGCATGTGCAAAAAGAAAAAACATAAATACATTTGAAATATTGATTTGATGCTCATATTAACCATAGGAAGTATTACGTGCGTGGCATGGTCTTAAAAAAAAAAAAAAGCCAGACAGAAACCTTTGAAAGTAACCAACGTGATGTTGTGTGCGTATCGCATACTGTGAGTGCACTCGAGGAACAGCTCCTGTGCGAGCCGTGGGTTTAGAATAGCGAGCCTTCATCCCACCCCATGTTTTTCAATGCAAAATATAAACATGGCCGCGCTGTGAATATATGGTCTATAGCAGCAGTTCCCAAATGCACCAAGCGTTTGGGAACCGGTGGTCCATGGGGATTACGGTGATGGTGTTTGGACGGCACCGATATTTGACCCTTTTCCGTGCAGATCTGGGGAGCGGTACTGATTTATGGCCGGCTCCCCTCGCTCAGGTTGGTTTTCTAGCTGCTGCGGAGCACACGCAGCAGGAGGGCAAGCCTCCAACTCTTATATTATCTCAGCGGGCTTCCCCTAATTGTTTGCTTAAGCGTGTTTTCCCTGCACCGCTCTGCGATACATAGACACTATTTCACACATACACGCACGTATACACGCGCGCACACACACACACACACACACACACACACACACACACACACACACACACACACACACACACACACACACACACACACACACACACACACACACACACACACACACACACACACACACACACACACACACACACACACACACACACGTTTAACGTTTGTAATTAGGGAGACAGGATTTACGGCACATCAGGGCACACAACGCCGTCAACTCAGAACTGTAAATTGGCTATTTGAAAGTAGCCAAAAAAAAAATCACACCCGTGTGAAGTGGAGCTGTGTGTGTGTGTGTGTGTGCGTGTGTGTGTGTGTGTGTGTGTGTGTGTGTGTGTGGGGATCATGTGTACCGATTTTTGTGACATTTGAAGAAAATATGTAGGAAAAGGAGCAAAAATTGTGTTTTGGAGAAAATTCAAGATGGCGGAAAATCTATCATGGCGCAAATGGGCGTGGCCTATATGGGGAGATGCGTCATGACCCAAGGAATCCAGGGAAAAAATATTTTTAATTTTCCGACCTACGGTTCAAGAGTTACAGGCCAAAACGTAAAGTGGGGTGTTATGGCGCCACCATGCGGCCAAATGACACAATTATTTTTTATTTAATCCTTGAAATCATTATGAACCTCCTCTCCAAGTCTTGAAACTCTAGCCCCTATGGTTTGCGAGAGACAAATAATTGAATGTGAGTTTTTGCGATTCCCATTATAAGTCAATGGGGAAAATTCATTCACTAATAAATTAATATCAATTAAACTATTGAACCTTTCTCTTAGCAAGTTACTAGCCCACGATTCCCGAGTAAGCCGGTCGATTTGACATATGGCGCGAGTGTGTGGTGGCAAAACTGTGGGACTAGTAGCGTGCCGAAGTTTAGGAAGTTCAGGCTACATACAGACACACACACAGACAGACACACAGACAGACCCACACGGCCACGTATATAGGGAGCCTGTGCTTCACACAGCTCCAAAAACAGCATAATATACAGGGCTGAAGTGGTTGATGTGTGTTTTGTAATAATAATCAAAATCTACAAATAACTTTCACTTTCAAAAAAACTTTTGGTAATTTTATCATCTAATCAGGCTTTTATGAACACCCTGAACAGTTTTTAATTAGCTTGATTGAATATTTAGATATTTGATGTAAATGTTACCAGGCCCTCCAGGCCCAGGGCCTCTCCCCACACACACCCATTGTAACTTCAAACTTCATTTTAACCATGGTAGATTCATTAAAAACACCCATTATTTTTTCTGGTGACTCATACTACCCTCCTAATATGTGAGCAGGCCGTGTTTTTTCGATAACTTTTTTCATTTATTTTTAATAATTATTTTTTTGTATTTCATTTTTTCCATTTTCCCAAATAATTATTAAAAATAAATGAAAAAAGTTATGGAAAAAACACGGCCTGCTCACGTATTAGGAAGGTAAAATGAGTCACCAGAAAAAAATAATGTGTGTTTTTAATGAATCTGTCATGGTTAAAATGAAGTTTGAAGTTACAATGGGTGTGTATGTGGAGAGAGGCCCTACCACTGCTCCCTGCTGAAAGTGGAATATCCCTTTAAGTTTTCAAATATTTGGAGTAAAAATTACAATATTTTCCTCCGAGATGTGAGATGTAGTGGGGTGAAAAGTTGTAAAAAGTATTGAACTTCTTTTTTTTTTTAAATACCTAAAAAATGTACAGCGCTTGAGTAAATGCACATAGTTACTTTTCCCACCACAGCACGAGTGTCTGCCAACACCAGCCAACTGGCAGAGAGCAGAAGAAGGGGTCCAGTAACCCTGGTGCCCGCTCCGCCCAGACAAACAACTCTAATGGTTTCCCTGAGACATTATCAACAACAACAGGGGGGGTAACGTCAGCCGTGAAACTGAGATGCTGTCGAGACGGTGCAATACATGACAGGGGAGAGAGAGAGAGAGAGCTGTTAGACAGAGGCAAGACGTCTACAAATGATTCTGCCTGTCTGTCTGTCTGTCTGTCTGTCTGTCTGTGTCTGTTTGCTTGTCTGTGTTGTCTGGTGCGTAACCTCGCACAGACCACAGGACCGATCTGCACCATATTTCTTAATTTGTGCACACTGGTATGCCTGTGCGCTTATATTGTTGCTGACCGAATCTCCATGTTTGACCTTTTTATGTTTTCTTCATAAATTGATGCCCTACTTACTATCAAAACCTCCACCGGCTGTCAGTCAGTCAGTCAGTCCGTCCGTCCGTCCGTCCGTCCGTCCGTCCGTCCGTCCGTCCCTCCGTCACGTCACACTTTCCCCCCTACTCATATCTCCGGCACCGTTTCCCCGATCCATGCCAAACTTTGCACACACAAACTCCTTGGCTGCCAAACAACAACCCCCACCCATCATTTCTCACATGGCCCTCTTCTAGCGCCACCATGAGGCCGATTCTTGCAAGACACATTTTTGGACACTGCTCCTACAGATTTTCACGACTTTTCAAAAATAGCAGATCTACAAGCTCCGAAGCCCCTGTATTTTTGTGCTTCAATCAGAGCAAGATCATAGTTCGCTGGCTGCTCTGTGAATGTGTGTGGGATTCTTTTTCTCCGGTGCCGCAGAGTCCACGGCTGTACATGAACAATGGAGCAATGGTCACAAGACAAACCCCTACACACACACACACACACACACACACACACACACACACACACACACACACACACACACACACACACACACACACACACACACACACACACACACACACACACACACACACACACACACACACACACACACACACACAGAGGTCACTGTAACCTCGGAAACGCGGCAAAGAGCACAAGACATCAGTGGAAAACATGAAAGGAGAACAAGCGGGTCATTCAGGGTCGACTGAAACATGAAAACCTTTTGGAGGACACCGGAAACTTTTGGGGTGGTGGTGGTGGTGGGGGGCATTTTTCTTTCTTATTTCTTAAAACCTTGGAACAGAATGTTTTTCATTGCGACCAACATTGCGATTTAAGAAAAAAGGCTTAACGTCTATCCATGCAGGTATAATGACGGCATAAGAAACGTTATTTTGTAAAACACTTCAAAACACGATGCCTTACTTAACCACTTTCAAGCTGCCGTCCCTATATTGGTCCTTTACACCTTTATTTTTACCTTACCTACCTTCCTTTGATTGATTGATTGATTGATTATTTTATAAAAAATGGAGAACAGTACAAGTATAGTCAATTGAAATGTAGTACAGTACAATACAGTTAAACACCCTGCCTAAAAGGAACATCTCAATTGGAGGCCCTCTGTATTTGATTCATGGACATAATAAATAGCAAGCAAAGAAAACATACAATAATATCGCAGTTATAAAAACACTATGTACAGGATTATATAGGCTTAATCTATTTTTAAATCGCCACAGCATGTCACCCAGAGTCACCCAAACAGATCGATTGCCAAGCCACGTTACGTAGTGCCAATGCCAGATATGTTGCGACAACATGCTTGATGCTTCCTCCCATCTCAACCACAGTCCAGAAAGAGGTTTTCCAGCTACTGTTTGATTTCATATTGCACAGCACTACGAAAAGAGCACTACTTGGTTTGAAGGCAAGTTGAGGTTACAATTAATATATGCCTGTCATTGCTTCAATGATTATTATTTTTAAAGTAACTTTACAAGTTACTTTTTCAGAGCAGTAACTATAACTATAACTTTTTAAAAGTAACTTGCCCAAAACCTCTGACACAGCCAGTAGACAGAAATGGTGCCATCTTATAATGAGCCCTACTTGGTGAGGACTAATTGAAGCTGAGGTAGAGAATGGATGAAGTGGTTCTTTGCCTCAACGTCCCAGCTACTCTAGATGAGTTTGACACACCTGCTGTAGATACGGTACTGTACTGGGGGATTACAGTCAATACATGGCAACCAGATAAGAGGTCACAAGGTCATGTGGGTCTTCACAACACACTGTGTAATACAACACACACACACACACACACACACACACACACAAACCTGCAGCGACAACTATCATCATCAACAACATTGCAGCAGTAAAACCATAACACGCACATACACATGTGTGCATTCAAACACAGGCCTGAGGGGCAGTTGAGGACACTCCCCATCTCTCTCACACACACACACACACACACACACACACACACACACACACACACACACACACACACACACACACACACACACACACACACACACACACACACACACACACACACACACACACACACACACACACACACACACACACACACACACACACACACCATAACATAAGTGAAACCATAACAAACACACGTGCCGTATGTATGTTTGCACGCCCACACCTGCAGGCATGCAGCTAATTTGTCTGCTAATGCTAATTCTGCCGTGTGATGCAGGACCTTCAGTTCAGACTGGCATGAATGGCGTGAAGCAAAGATGTTCCATGGACACAGTGTGGGTGCTAGACGCAACTTTACACACATCACCAAACAGATGCCATTTTGACTGGAGTTGTGAAGAGACAAGAGTATACGGAGATGGTCAGCTTGTGTGTGCGCAGAGAGTGGTCTGTCTGTCACTTGATACATCTATAGCAGTGGTTATCAACCATTTTCATCACCCTAACCCCGAACGGCCGGTTTATTCCCGGGCCGGTCCAGGCCGGCCATTAGGAGAAATAAATAAATAAAATGTCGGCCTTCGTTCCATTTTGGGGGCTGGGCAGCCAACAAAGTAAATCGTCACTGTCGGGCAGAACCCTCGTATCTCCAAGTTTCAAATGTATACCTTTTTTTGCAAAGCAAAGCCCTTCTTCATCATACAAGGCTGTTGCACAAAAGTAGTGAAAACAGCAGATCTACAAGCACACAACGCCTCGCGGTGCGAGGCGTTGTGTGCTTGTAGATCGGCTGTTTTCACTAGTTTAAATCATTTTTAAAATGATAAATACAAAACAAACGGTTTTGGACAAACAAGGTTTCCACCCGACCATGACGAAATATAACTCATGTACAGTAATTGGCCCACTGGCTTGTCACTTGTCATGATCTGAAATGGCAAATCTTTGAGTAGCAGCGCTGTAGAGAAAGATCTCTCTCTATAGCGCACAATGAGGCCAACTCTTTTTCCCGGGCTGAATCAGGGGCACAGCACGTCCCTGGTTTTCATAGTCAAGGTCCATTATTTATTTGGCATTTGAGCCATGGACCACCATTTGATGAGATTTAGCCTAACTATATTACAAAACTATATTTTGTTATCGTTGGATACGATGTTGTCCACAATTCCCTGCTGTACTGATGTTGCTTAAACTGCCTATTATTTACTATTTTGGCTCATGCGACCTTCGCAGCGCTCGACACGGCGACTCGCTCGCTATGCAGTGTCTCACGTGGCTCAAGGACGCCTGAGACGGCGCGCCTCCGTCATGGTCAATAGAAAACGAGCGCTCCTGGTCTCAATAGCCAGCTCTCTGTGTTTTTAAAACTATAAGCTGAAGACTTATTGTTTTTCAATATGGCTTTCACTTAAATCAATCTTGTGTTCACATCTTATGATCTTTTAATATCTTCTATCTTTTGTTATTTTTTTCCCCCTCAATGACTTGTTCCTTTTGTTTAACAATACTGTTCACACACACACACACACACACACACACACACACACACACACACACACACACACACACACACACACACACACACACACACACACACACACACACACACACACACACACACACACACACACACACACACACACACACACACACACACACACACACAGTGGCTTGAATCACCCCATTTCCGCATACATCTTCGCGCTCGAACCGCTCTTGGCAAGGATACGAATGAGTCCAGAGATCCATTCGATCCTCCAAAATGGCACATCGCACAAGGTATCGGCGTATGCCGATGATGTTGTATTATTCATTTCGAAAAACCAAGAGCTTCCATCCCTCCCCTCCTAAACCTCATACATGAATTTGGATCATTCTCTGGATATAGAATAAATTGGTCAAAAGGTGAGTTGATGCCATTGTCTCAGGCTACAGACAGAGTGTATTTGGAGTCGACCCCATTCAAAATTGAAGATAAAAGAGGGGGTGAGAGAGAGGGAGAGGGAGGGAGGGAGGGATAGAGAGAGGGAGAGAGAGAGTTGTCAGTGAGCAGTTGTTGTCAGATCCAGAATGTTGGCATGATGGGGGAGGGGGGGTCACTCACCCGGGACAGGGGTGCGTTCTGCTGCAAGGCCGTCAATCAAACCTACCCCCCCCCCCCCCCCAGTCCACATGCACCTGGAGGAATCCAACCAAGCAACCATCAGAAAAAAAAAAACTATACCTCCCAAGTATGTGTGTGTGTGTGTGTGTGTGTGTGTGTGTGTGTGTGTGTGTGTGTGTGTGTGTGTGTGTGTGAAGTGAAGTATAAGCGAAGGACAGAAAAGCGAGAGAACCCAGATGTTTCTTTGCCCTTGGCTCTCTCCCCCTCCCCTCTCTCTCTCTCTCTCCCTCTCTGTATGTCTCTCGCCCTCCCTCCCCTCCTGGTGGGGTGCGTGGCTTTGGACCGGTGGACGTGTGCGCTCTATTGTGACCAGTACCAGATGTGCACCGTTGACCCAAATCACCCAGGCAGTAGACATGCCACACTGCAGGCCCCCGAATCTCCAAGACCCACCGCACGCACACACACACACACACACACACACACACACACACACACACACACACACACACACACACACACACACACACACACACACACACACACACACACACACACACACACACACACACACACACACACACACACACACACACACACACACACACACACCTGTTTCCATTCACGGACCACGCAGAGAGAAATGCATCCTGGGAAGAAACGCTGTCATGTCGTCCCCCCCCCCCCCCTCCATCTATTGTTCATGTCTCTCTCACCATGTCTCTCCTTCTTTGTCTGTCTGTCCTCGTCTCTCTCTCTCTCTCTCTCTCTCTCTCTCTCTCTCTCTCTCTCCCCCTCTCTCTGTCTCTCTCTCCAACCCCTCGCTTACTTCTCTTTTATACCGTTCATGTCAGAGATGTTTGCTCTGGGGCAGAGGTGGGCAACTTTGATAATGGTGAGGGCCACTATATTTCCACCTTCACTCCAGAGGGCCACATTGCATATTGCTACGCTCTACTTTGTCTTTCTAGTATCTCGTACAAAAGAAGCAAAAATAGAAGATCTACAAGCTCAAAACGCGTCGCACTGCGACGCGTTTTGAGCTTGTAGATCTGCTATTTTTTGCTTCTTTTGAATTGGAAACATGAATAATTTTTGTTATTTTTTAATTGGAATCCTGAAATGTACAATTGTATTTAATTTCAAATGCATTTAGTTATACTCATGTTAACTTTATGAACCTAAATACAAATGTTGGATATGAAAAAAAGACCTACATTTTAGTACTACTATACTAGTCATTAAGCTACTAAGATAGACTGAAGTAATTAAAACGGTCATGTTTGCATGTTTGGAATTAGTAACAGTTGAAATCAATAATATATCAGCATTCTGATATTAACCTGAGGGCCGCATTTAGTGAAGGTGGGGGCCGCATGTGGCCCCCGGGCCGCCAGTTGCCCATGTATGCTCTGGGGGAGAGAGGGGGCCTGAAAAATACCTAAAATTGCCTTCTAAATCCTAATTGTCCTAATAAAAAAAAACACACACATGTTACTATGATCACTCAGTGGTGCTCAAACTTTTTAATGTTCTATAGCAGTGGTTTTCAACCTTTTCAGGCCGCGACCCCCAAAATAATCATAATTATTTTCCCCCAAGCACTAATAGTTGAAGCGTTACATTTTGTATAACACGGTTCTATTGTGAAAAATAGCAGATCTACATGCTCACAACGCCTCGTGTTGCGAGGCGGTGTGAGCATGTAGATCGGCTATTTTCACAATTTCTGCCTCTAATGTTTGACAATTTGGTCAGTGTTAAATTTGTCATTTTAGAGGTGTTAAAAAGTCCTTAAAGTGTCACTTTAGAAATGTTCAGATACCCTCTATATAATCTTAAAGTTTATGTCGGTTTGTTTACTGTTCAGTGAGAAAACAATATTGCACATTAAGGTAATAATCTGGGGACCCCCCCACCAAATGTGGTCCCACTTTTGGCCCACAGGTTGAGAACCACTGTTCTATAGAACCCCTAAAGAATTATATGTATTTGACCGAGGACCCCCATCTCAATATATTTGGTTCCAGGTACCCTCCGTCCCACCCAGGAGCAAAGATTTACACAAGTTTACTTTAAAAGCGTATAAAGATTTGCACATAATTTCAAAAATAGCAAATCTACAAGCTCGTAGGTCTGCTATTTTTAGTAGTTAAAGTTAAAGCATAAAATAAATCTAACGTAACAAAGTGTGTTCTCTTAATAAGTTAAACCTAAAAAACAACAACAACATAAGTTTTTGAGAAAACTTTAGGCCTAATGAATGACACGGCAGATAAGATATTAATTTATTTGACCAAAAAAACACACAAAAAGAAAAGCCAGGCTGTTGGTACGAGGTAACCGGATCTTCAGGGAGGGAGGAGGCCATGTTTGATTTAGACCCTTGTTTCACGTTACTGATTCTGAATTAGCTTAAGTAAATACACCTGCGCGACCCCTGAGTGCTCCGAGGGGTCAAAGTCATTCAAACATTTAAAGAATGGTAATTAAATTACCCTCGCCGCTGAATAACTTTAATTTGGTAGCAACACAAATTGCTTCCAGCCTTTTGTCTTCCACAAAGAGAGCCTCTCCTTCGGGTTAGGGTTAGCCTTAGAGGGTTAGCCTCTCCTTCGGGCCGCCGGCGAGCTTTCATATTTTATCGGGCCGGACTTGTAGCAACAAACAGGCCACTCATTTTCCTAAATCTTAAGTAATCAAAGCTAATTTGGAGCTGCTTCAAACGGTGCACTCCTATTCTGCTCTCTGTCTCTCTGTCTCTGTCTCTCTCTCTCTCTCTCTCTCTCTCTCTCTCTCTCTCTACTTTGTAAATGTATGAATTCCGGACTTTTACTTGTAACAGAGTGCGGCAACATTGCAGTATTACTTTTTACTTGAGTAACACACGTGATTACTTCTTCCACCACCGCCGAGTGGAGAGAGACGGAGAGAGAGGCGAGTACGAAAGAGCGATCTTTATGATGGCGGGTGGGGGGAGGGGGGCGGGGGGCGAGTGGTGGCTTAAGCTAACACAAGCTCCTCTACGCCAAATGAACTTCTACGTCCCGCTGGCCTGATTTATGAAGTGAAATAAAAAAAGGGGGTCCCTGCGTGGTATTAGTGGGTTTTTCGGAGAGGCCGGAGTGGAGCTTAGGGCCCCATATTTCAGCCCATAGCCTTCTGGGGGGAGGGGGGGGAGGGCCTGCGTGGGCCCAGGTGGGGCCCCCACCCCACCTCACCCCGTTAATTTTTTGGACTGAGGTCCGCATGCACGCCAAAGTGCAGCCTCAACTCTCTCTCTCTCTCTCTCTCTCTCTCTCTCTCTCTCTCTCTCTCTCTCTCTCCCTCTCTCTCCACAATAACTCTTCATTTGGAGCCTTGGCCCCGTGCCAGCAAATCTACTACCTGAGTCTCTTTGAAGAGCGACACGTTGGCCTGGGTATTTAACCATGCTGTTTGAGGTCCTGGCTCTGGGAGCAATGAGAGAGAGAGAGAGAGAGAGCACACAGAGAGAGAGAGAGAGAGAGAGAGAGAGAGAGAGAGAGGGGGGGGGGGGGGGGTGGAAGAGAGCGGGAGAGAGAGGGGTCGTGAGAGAGATGTAGAGAGGGAAGCGGGGAGAGTGAGAGAGACTGCAGACTGGCAGAGGCAATAGGGCTCTGAACTCTGATGAAATAATCTAGATCAGGAACATACAGCAGAGAGAGAGAGAGAGAGAGAGAGAGAGAGAGAGAGAGAGAGAGAGAGAGAGAGAGAGAGAGAGAGAGAGAGAGAGAGAGAGTTGAGCCGAGCAAGAAGCAGGGGTGTCGCACCAAATTCTGGGCCCTGGGTACAAGGCTTCACTGCGGGCCCCCCCCCCCCATGAATGTTCTTCATTCATGGGGGGGGGCCATTTAGACTGGGAACGCATTATTACGCATTATTTTGTGCTTTCACTATTGAAAAATAGCAGATATACAAGCTCACAGCGCGGCAGCAGATATACAAGCTCACAGCGCGGCACCGAGTGCCGCGCTGCGAGCTTGTAGATCTGCTATTTTTGAAAAATCATGACGTTTTTGGAAAAACCTATACGGTATGTTTCTATGTCAGTGGTGCTCAAACCTTTTCCAGGACCCCCAAAATGATATGTATTTGGCCACGGACCCCCCATCTCAAAATATGAAGTTCCGCAGGGACCCCCCCCCCCCAGAAGCAAGATTTTGAGTTAAAAATGTTTGCTTAAAAAATACAAATATATTCAAAGATTTGCAATTTTGCACACATTTTCACGAGTTCTCAGAAATAGCAGATCTACAAGCTCGCAGCGTGGCACTCGGTGCCGCGCTGTGAGCTTGTATATCTGCTATTTTTCAATAGCTAAAGTATAAAATAATTAAGGCCCCCTCCAGCTTGGGCCCTAGTAACTCAGTCCCACTCCCCCCCCCCCCCCCCCTGTGACACCCCTGCATGCAGCAGTGGAACAGAAGCCCCTGCGGCCAGCAGCAGGGCTTGTTTCATAACCCACCAGGACGTTTCATAACCTCCCCCTCACCCCGCCCGCCGCCCTCGCCCCCGCCCCCCACGCCGTTTGATCACCACGCATGTCGAACCTCGAGCGTTCAGCTCGCGTCGACCGACGCAGCCGCCGGGCTGTCTCCTCGCACATCGCGATCAACACGTCAACACTGTGGTGGAATTCAGATCAATCAATAATCAATGAGAAAATGAGGAGACAAGACAATGTATTATAGGTGGGCAGTGGTAAAGTAGTTCTGCCAAGAAGAATGGTCAGACACTACAAGTTATATTGTGTGGCTTCAAGGCCTCTGGGACGAGCTGTACCATAACAAGATAGGCTTTACCAAAACAATAGCTACTCAGTCCTAGTGAGACATCTAGTCTACTACAAGCTATCCAGTATCAATGATGTATCATAAGAGCTAGATATTAATATAATCAATGAACACATGATCTATATAACATATAACATCACACATAATCAATCGTGATCATCTCTAATCTACTACAACACGCAGACTAACTCAGTTCATCGCCGGTGTGTAAATTTTTTTGGACGGGCGACGAGCGACTTTCGGCGGCACGAAGAACACCGTCACCGCCGCCGCGAATCGCTGTCGGTCGCGAGGTCGGCGAAGGAAGGACGGCTATAGCGCATTCAGAGTCTACACTAGAAACGTTATTGTTTATTATCATTTATTTCTTTTTACGGATACGTCATTCTTGGTCGTCCCTCTCCACTCCACCCCTCCCTCCCTGCCTTCCTTCTTCATACAGAATAAAATATCTTCATCAGGAGGAGCAGAGGGCTGTCAGTGTCTGCAGGTTCAGCCTTAGAGCGGGTGATTTTTGCCAGCCGGCTCGCTTGGGCTTGGGCTTGCTCGCTTTGCAGAAGTGCACCGAGATAGAGAGAGAGAGAGAGAGAGAGAGAGAGAGAGAGGGGTGGGGGGGGGGGGGGGGGGTGGGGGGGTGCTGTGGAGGGGGTGAGGGGGGGGGGGTGCTCACAGCTTTGATATAGTTTTTCTGGGGTGGAACTTTGGCGGCATGTTAAATATTAATAGCGATTAACCCAGTTCAATCTCTGCAGCGCGGGGAGTACAGGGAGAGTTCAAAGAGGCTGCTTGCTCTGTGCGGGCACTGAGATCTCCAGCAGTTTAGCCCCGCTATCAGGAGGGCTGCTGCTGCTGCTGCACTGCACCACGCACAGCACAGGCCTCTTCTCAGTGGCGTCACTTCAGAAAAAGCTAAGGTATGGCAACGTGACTGGTGTCTTGAACACGCGCCAAGGCGCGCGTTCAAGACACCAGTCATGTTGCCATATACCTTATCAACAGGTATGATTCATTTATTTTGAGAAGTACATTTTCTTTTTTTCCCCCCTGTTTCTACGGTTTCTTGGGCTGGATATGGCAGCCTGGAACGGTTGTTCAAGTGCAGCTAAACTTGCCATGTTAGTAAACGTGCCACAATTAACAATAATGCATTGCACCTGTGCAGTTGTATCAGAAAGGAACAATGGAGCACACAGCTTGATGGAACTCAACAGGGAGAGGCTCAGGTAGACACTTTGAAATTTAGAACTGTATTTAGTTACAACTACTTTAGATTTTAGGTTGGTTTCTGTTGGGGGGTTTTGGCTGGCACTACATTGTTATCACCTCTGGCTCAGTTGATTGGCTGTGCTCACCACTTGTCACTCCCCCTACTATGCATCTCAACATGCATTTAAGGGCAGACAGTGGCCACACACAGACACTCATGGATCAGAAAGGAGCAATGGAGCACACAGCTTGATGGAACTCAACAGGGAGAGGCTCAGGTAGACACTTTGAAATTTAGAACTGTATTTAGTTACAACTACTTTAGATTTTAGGTTGGTTTCTGTTGGGGGGTTTTGGCTGGCACTACATTGTTATCACCTCTGGCTCAGTTGATTGGCTGTGCTCACCACTTGTCACTCCCCCTACTATGCATCTCAACATGCATTTAAGGGCAGACAGTGGCCACACACAGACACTCATGGATCAGAAAGGAACAATGGAGCACACAGCTTGATGGAACTCAACAGGGAGAGGCTCAGGTAGACACTTTGAAATTTAGAACTGTATTTAGTTACAACTACTTTAGATTTTAGGTTGGTTTCTGTTGGGGGTTTTGGCTGGCACTACATTGTTATCACCTCTGGCTCAGTTGATTGGCTGTGCTCACCACTTGTCACTCCCCCTACTATGCATCTCAACATGCATTTAAGGGCAGACAGTGGCCACACACAGACACTCATGGATCAGAAAGGAACAATGGAGCACACAGCTTGATGGAACTCAACAGGGAGAGGCTCAGGTAGACACTTTGAAATTTAGAACTGTATTTAGTTACAACTACTTTAGATTTTAGGTTGGTTTCTGTTGGGGGGTTTTGGCTGGCACTACATTGTTATCACCTCTGGCTCAGTTGATTGGCTGTGCTCACCACTTGTCACTCCCCCTACTATGCATCTCAACATGCATTTAAGGGCAGACAGTGGCCACACACAGACACTCATGGATCAGAAAGGAACAATGGAGCACACAGCTTGATGGAACTCAACAGGGAGAGGCTCAGGTAGACACTTTGAAATTTAGAACTGTATTTAGTTACAACTACTTTAGATTTTAGGTTGGTTTCTGTTGGGGGGTTTTGGCTGGCACTACATTGTTATCACCTCTGGCTCAGTTGATTGGCTGTGCTCACCACTTGTCACTCCCCCTACTATGCATCTCAACATGCATTTAAGGGCAGACAGTGGCCACACACAGACACTCATGGATCAGAAAGGAACAATGGAGCACACAGCTTGATGGAACTCAACAGGGAGAGGCTCAGGTAAACACTTTGAAATTTAGAACTGTATTTAGTTACAACTACTTTAGATTTTAGGTTGGTTTCTGTTGGGGGGTTTTGGCTGGCACTACATTGTTATCACCTCTGGCTCAGTTGATTGGCTGTGCTCACCACTTGTCACTCCCCCTACTATGCATCTCAACATGCATTTAAGGGCAGACAGTGGCCACACACAGACACTCATGGATCAGAAAGGAACAATGGAGCACACAGCTTGATGGAACTCAACAGGGAGAGGCTCAGGTAGACACTTTGAAATTTAGAACTGTATTTAGTTACAACTACTTTAGATTTTAGGTTGGTTTCTGTTGGGGGGTTTTGGCTGGCACTACATTGTTATCACCTCTGGCTCAGTTGATTGGCTGTGCTCACCACTTGTCACTCCCCCTACTATGCATCTCAACATGCATTTAAGGGCAGACAGTGGCCACACACAGACACTCATGGATCAGAAAGGAACAATGGAGCACACAGCTTGATGGAACTCAACAGGGAGAGGCTCAGGTAGACACTTTGAAATTTAGAACTGTATTTAGTTACAACTACTTTAGATTTTAGGTTGGTTTCTGTTGGGGGGTTTTGGCTGGCACTACATTGTTATCACCTCTGGCTCAGTTGATTGGCTGTGCTCACCACTTGTCACTCCCCCTACTATGCATCTCAACATGCATTTAAGGGCAGACAGTGGCCACACACAGACACTCATGGATCAGAAAGGAACAATGGAGCACACAGCTTGATGGAACTCAACAGGGAGAGGCTCAGGTAGACACTTTGAAATTTAGAACTGTATTTAGTTACAACTACTTTAGATTTTAGGTTGGTTTCTGTTGGGGGGTTTTGGCTGGCACTACATTGTTATCACCTCTGGCTCAGTTGATTGGCTGTGCTCACCACTTGTCACTCCCCCTACTATGCATCTCAACATGCATTTAAGGGCAGACAGTGGCCACACACAGACACTCATGGATCAGAAAGGAACAATGGAGCACACAGCTTGATGGAACTCAACAGGGAGAGGCTCAGGTAGACACTTTGAAATTTAGAACTGTATTTAGTTACAACTACTTTAGATTTTAGGTTGGTTTCTGTTGGGGGGTTTTGGCTGGCACTACATTGTTATCACCTCTGGCTCAGTTGATTGGCTGTGCTCACCACTTGTCACTCCCCCTACTATGCATCTCAACATGCATTTAAGGGCAGACAGTGGCCACACACAGACACTCATGGATCAGAAAGGAACAATGGAGCACACAGCTTGATGGAACTCAACAGGGAGAGGCTCAGGTAGACACTTTGAAATTTAGAACTGTATTTAGTTACAACTACTTTAGATTTTAGGTTGGTTTCTGTTGGGGGGTTTTGGCTGGCACTACATTGTTATCACCTCTGGCTCAGTTGATTGGCTGTGCTCACCACTTGTCACTCCCCCTACTATGCATCTCAACATGCATTTAAGGGCAGACAGTGGCCACACACAGACACTCATGGATCAGAAAGGAACAATGGAGCACACAGCTTGATGGAACTCAACAGGGAGAGGCTCAGGTAGACACTTTGAAATTTAGAACTGTATTTAGTTACAACTACTTTAGATTTTAGGTTGGTTTCTGTTGGGGGGTTTTGGCTGGCACTACATTGTTATCACCTCTGGCTCAGTTGATTGGCTGTGCTCACCACTTGTCACTCCCCCTACTATGCATCTCAACATGCATTTAAGGGCAGACAGTGGCCACACACAGACACTCATGGATCAGAAAGGAACAATGGAGCACACAGCTTGATGGAACTCAACAGGGAGAGGCTCAGGTAGACACTTCGAAACTTTAGAACTGTATTTAGTTACAACTACTTTAGAATTAGAACCATTCAGTGAGTTAAAACATCAGCATGTGCACCATTCAGATCCGGCAATCTGAGCTATCAGTCGGGGCGGGTGGGGCTCTTAGCCATGGTAGGCAACCCACCTAGGAGAAGGTCACTCTGAGGTAAAAACCAGGACTGTGAGAATTTGCGACCCCACAGTCCTTAACTAGCATTGAAAAGCCAACCATGAAGAACAAAGTCATCTCAAATCCTATACTTCCAGCGGCGGGAGTCCGCAGGAGCATCGCGGCGGATGGTGGTGCTGGTCCTCCTTCCGGAGGACATCATGACGACAGGGCCTCAAACCCACGGGAACGAGGGAGGGTTCTGTCTGACCACAGCATCCCATCCAATGCACTCATGCGTTGTCGGAGACCATTTGTAATGGGGACCTTCAACGCATGCACAGTGAGAGAAGAAGCTAGACTGGTGGAATTGGCACATTGTGCTGAAGAACAGGGGGTAGAGATCCTGGGAGTCCAGGAACACAGAAGAGTCCACACTGGCGACAAGATAGTTTACCACCAAGTAGAGAAACGCACGTTCATCACTGCATCTGCGGGGCGAAACGGGGCCCAGGCTGCAACAGGGGGTGTGGGAATAATGCTGGGTTCTCTGGCACGCAGAGCTCTCCGACGGGTACACAAGCACACTGAAAGGATCCTCATAGCTGAGTTTGCAGGTAACCCAGTAACAACAGTCATAGTGGTGTACTCGCCCACTAACACGGCACTACCTGAGAAGGTTGAGGAGTTCTATGAGGACCTCACAGAAGCAGTCCGTGGTGTCCCAGCGCACAACTTCCTGGCAATCCTTGGCGACTTCAACGCCAGGATTGGACAGGAGGATGCACCATTCCCATACCATGAGTCTACCAACCGCAACGGCACATACCTCAAAGCCCTTCTCATGGAACACCAGCTCCTGGCAGCGAACACCATGTTCCGAAAGAGAACAGGGAAGAGATGGACTTTCAGAGACCGAGCCTCAAGGCCTGGGGAGCTACCTAGGCTATACCAGTTGGACTACATCCTAGTGAGGCAAAAGTGGAGGAATTCCATCCTGAACGCTGAGCCATACAGCACGTTCAGCTCTGTAGGCTCTGACCACCGTGTGGTCTCCATGAGGGTACGACTGAGCCTCAGGGTCCCCAAGCCAAGCCCCAAGATTCGGCATGACTGGAAGGCATTCACGACCAATCCGGGCCTCCAAAACAGGTACTCGGAGGAAGTCAGGAAGCGCTTTCGGCAGCTGGATAGGGGAGAGGAGCCCAGCCGTGAATATGGGAGATTCATCACAGCGAATGAGGAGGCGACCAGACTGTGTGTGCCAGTGCTGAACAGAGTAAGAGCACCACCACGGTCCAGACACCCGAAGGTTGTAGCAGCACGAGGCAGGATGGAGGAAGCACGACTCAACTTTGAGCGTGAACCAACAGAGGAGGGTCGCGAGACACTGAACGAGGCCAAACAGTCTCTCTTCAGCACCTACGACGCCATCAAAGGGGAAGAAGTGATGGAAAGTGTGCGAAGAGTGCAGGCAGCGCAAGGTGAAAGGCAATACGGGGAGGCCTGGAAGGTAATAAATGAGATGACAGGGCGGAAGAGGGCCAAGGAGGGCCAGGTGGAGGGACACAGTCCAGAGGAGAGGGTGGCAACATGGTTCGACCACTTCCAGAGGCTCCTGGGAACATCAGTGGAAGAGGGAGAGGAGGAAAATATACCGACAGTCCTCCAGGGCCTGAACATCGACGATGGACCCTTCACAATCAGCGAGCTCGCCAGGGCAAAATCCACCCTAAGAGAGGGAAAGAGTGCTGGGCCGGATGGCATACCCCCAGAGGTCTTGAAGAACTGCGACCTAGACAACCTCATCCTAGACTTTTGCAACAATGCTCTACAGCACAACAAGCAACCTGAAATATGGTCTCTGTCTAATATCATCCCGGTGCCTAAAGCTGGAGACCTCTCAAAGCCAGACAACTACAGAGGCATCAGCCTGACATGTATCACTGCTAAGGTCTTCAACCGAATGATACTGAACAGGATACGGCATGCCATCGACCCTCACCTGAGAGAGAACCAAAATGGTTTTCGAGAGGAGAGAACAACCGTAGCACAGATCCTGGCATTAAGGAGATTAATAGAGGAGGTGAAAAAGAACAACCTAGCAGCTGTACTGTGCTTCATTGACTTCAAAAAGGCTTTTGATTCTATCCACAGAAGCAAGATGGTGAAGATCCTTGAGGCCTACAATGTCCCTCCCAACATTCTCCGGGCTATCGAGACCATGTACGCAAAAACAAGGGCCAAAGTGGTGACCCCAGATGGCAGCAGTGAGGTGTTTGACATCCGAGCTGGGGTAATGCAAGGAGACACCCTAGCCCCCTACCTCTTCATCATAGTTCTAGATTATGCGCTCAGGAAAGCCATAGGGGGACGGGAACAAGAGCTTGGCTTCACGCTAACACCAAGGAGGTCAAGACGGCATCCCGCAGTAGTTCTGACAGACCTGGACTATGCGGACGACATCAGCCTGCTCTCCGACAGCATGGAACAAGCACAAGAACTCCTGAACAGGGTGGAGATAGAGTGTGCCAAAGTTGGTCTCAGGCTAAACGCTAAGAAAACTGAGGTTATCACCTATAACCTACCTGATCACTCACCTCTGACAACAACAGAAGGAGCTGTGTTGAAGGAAGTCAAGGACTTCAAGTACCTGGGCGCATGGGTCGACTCAACTGAGAAAGACCTTAAAGTAAGGAAGGCACTCGCTTGGAGGGCCCTGAACGGCATGAACAGTGTATGGAACTCTAACCTCCCCCGCCAAATCAAACTTAGCTTCTTCTTTGCAACGGTGGAGTCTGTTCTCCTCTATGGCAGTGAATGCTGGACCCTGAAGCCAACCCTGCAGAAGTCTCTAGACGGGTGCTACACTAGAATGTTGCGTGCAGTACTCAACATCAACAGGAGTGCACATGTTACAAACGAGAGCCTGTATGAGGGAATACCAAAGGTAAGCGAGAAAATTGCCACCAGAAGAATGAGACTAGCAGGACACTGCCAAAGACACCAGGAGCTTCCAGCCAGCAAATTGGTACTGTGGGAGCCAACACACGGGCACCGGCCGCGAGGACGTCCCACAAAAACATACGTGGACATACTCAAGGAAGACGTAGGGACACAGAACACCAATGAGCTGGCCAGATGTATGGAGAACCGAGATGACTGGAAACAACGATGGAGGGCTCGTCTGAGGACGACCTAGATAGCTGACCTGCGGAACCTGGGAATATACCATTCTGTCAAGATGAATAAAAATTTGGAGAATATAATTATAATACCTTGTTGAAGTGACCATTTTGTAAAAAATTGCATAGTTATTTTACTGTATTTTAACAACGTAATAACCAGCACAGATACAAAGAGACATTCATACATTTATATTTAAAAGTAACTTTTATTTTCCCCCCTGGACCCAGGGTATGGCAGCTGCATACCCCTGCCATACCCAATTGACGCCCCTGCCTCTTCTTTACCATTGGTGGAAGAAAGTAGACGGAAGTACAAGTATGGCAGTATTCGTTGAGAGACACATAAGGGTTTTTGGGGCTGGTGTACAAGATACACTACACCACTAAGATACCCATGTACCTGACAAAATACTTTTAAAACGTTATGGATGTCCACAATTACAACACCAGAGGCAGCTCCACAAATCACGTTCAACCCAGAGTCAGCTCAAACAAAGGATCAAACTCGTTCTTATGCTATACTACCACCTAAATGTGGAACGCCTTACCGAAGGCCTTAAAGGAGTGTAGATCCCTACAACATTGGACAACTTAACTCCACTTCACACTTTTTCTTACCATCTCTCTCTCAGCCCCCTCCCCCCCACCCCACCCCACCTGTTCTCACTCGCTGAACTCCTGATAAACTTTTTGGAGAGCACCAGCCTGGCAAAAAATCCAACCCCCCCCCCCCCACACACACACACACACACACACACACACACACACACACACTAAACAGGCCCTGGACACCTCAGAGATCAAACACACTCTCGCCATTGTGCTGCAATTACGCAGGCCTCTGTGTCAGCTCCCCTGCACTAGCCCCCCCACCCCCCCACACAGGGACGTGCAGAGCATGTTAGAGAGGCAGGGGCTGACATTTCTAAAAGGGCCTTTTGGTGAAAATATCGAAAATAGCAGACCTCTTGGAGGTTGGCTATTTTTAGTACTTAATACCACACTAAACTAAGCATAATCAAGTCAATACTGGAGATGTGGCATAAGTAATGAAAGGCTTCTATTCTATATAGGCTTCTATAGCATGGATTTCTACACAGAGAGGGCAATTTTGTCAACATAAGATGCTGCATTCAAGTTCAGGAGAGTTTTGACAAGACAATTCTCTTGAATGCTGCCTTCAGGTATGGCATGGAAAGAGGGGCATTTGCATTTCTTTCACCATAGCACAAACTGCATTCATGGTCTGGAGAGGTCACTTTTTACATACAGATAAAAGGGCAGGGGCTCAAGCCCCCTTTGACGTCTATGTGTGCACATGCCTGCCCCCCCCCCCCCCCACACACACACACACTCTCTCCCGCTCACCCTTCTTTCTCTCGCTCGAACATTCTCTTTATCACCATCTCTCCATTTCTGTCATGTTCTTCAACTTGCACTTCTGTCTTTCTCTCTCCCTCCTTCCTCCCATTCTCTCTCTCTCCCCCTCTCTCTCTCTCTCTCTCTCTCTCTCTCTCTCTCTCTCTCTCTCTCTCTCTCTCCCTCTCTCCACCCACCCATTGCACCTCTCCTCCACCCTCCTCCACCCTCCTCCTCTGAAGCTGATGAGGGTTCTGACGCCTTGCGTCTCCACAAAAGCGGCCTTTGTTTACAGTGCAGGGCAACGACTATGCGGACAGAGGGGGGCCCCTCTCCGGTGGACAGCGCGGGCCAATGGCTGTCACAGGGGAAGTGTCGCCTGGACGCTTCGCAGAGCGCCGAGAGGCCACTGAGGAGCATGTGTGTGTGTGTGTGTGTGTGTGTGTGTGTGTGTGTGTGTGTGTGTGTGTGTGTGTGTGTGTGTGTGTGTGTGTGTGTGTGTGTGTGTGTGTGTACATTCGTTAACACACGATCCCTCCCCGCGACCGCTTTTCTGCACAATTGCACCACTTTAGAGCGCGTTAACTCCTTCCTGGATCGGGTCAAAGTGTCAGGGTTGAGCGGGCGGGTGAGTTTTTTTTTCTTTTCTTCTTTTTCTGTCGTTTCTCTCGTGTTCCACATTGTAATACGTTTGCGGGGAGAATGCGCGTCTGTGGACATCTTACAGCGGTTTCATCTTGATTTGGTACTTGTGTAACAGTGAACTGACAGTCTCCCCCCCCCCCCTATAAAGAAAGCTTGTGTGTCTGTTTGATGTGTTGTGTTTTGTTTTCTTTTTGCCGAGTTCAAGGGGGGAAGACCGCGGATGGGACTTTCTCTGCCCGGGTTGAAGACACCGCGGTACGGCGGGTCGGTCGCGCCGCCGCCGCCGCCATTTCACAGGGCCGTAAATCAGCCGCCGGCGAGGAACAATACGTCCTCCGGGGTCCCCCGCGGGTCCCTCATCCGACCATCACTTGCACAAACATTCTGTTTGTTGGTTTAAGACAAAAGCGAAAGCAGATGCTACAGGGTGGACCATAACTCACTGCGGATCGGCGCTGATCACCCATTAGACAAGCTAAGGCCAAATAATGCTCCCACTGTTCCCCGGGTCCGGTCTGCGGTGCACTTCATCTATCAATAACAGTGGACTTCACAGGGGCCCATTAATTGATCTCGTCTCCGCGGAGTTTAAAAACTTCAAAACCTCCGACGAAATGAAAGAAGAAGAAAAAGAAAGGATGAACAAAAAGAAGAGGAGGTTGAGGCTTGCAGCAACAATCAAGGGGCCTGTGCCTCCTGCGTGTGAGTAATTCCCCGGGGAGAAGGGAGGGGTGCATTCCTGGTGTCTGTGGCTCCTTTCCGCCCAATGACTCTGAAGCGGCGAACGCTGCGGTGTGGGACCGCGAGGTCATGCTGTCTGCGTTCCTGTAGTCCCCCCGTGATGCATCTGCCCGGGCGAGCCAACGCGGGCCCCACTGTTAGCCATTATGTCCCTATTAGCCTTGATTATCTCCTGATAGCCGCGCGCCAGTTGGTTTCACTCAGCCTGACAGTCGCGGGCGCTTTGTTTAACCTCTCGACTGCCGGAGGCCGGCCAGCCACCCCCGGCCCGTAGCCCCGTCCTTGCGGGAGAAATGGTGATGAGGAGGTGGATGGTGTGGGGAAGGGAAAACTCTAAAGAGATGCCCCCTCAGCCAACGGGTCGGGGAACTCTGTGCACAAACACAAGCAGAGCCACCACACAGACAATTCATTGGACTAAACCAAATTATAAAACAGCAGAAAGAAAGCTACCCGACACATTGGAGAGAAGCAACCCAAAAGCAGAGCAAACTAGAATACTATTTGGCCCTAAACAGAGAATACACTGTGGCAGAATACCTGAGCAAGTTGACAGACCCCAAATAACGAAAAATCTTGACTAGGTACAGACTCAGTGAGCACAGTCTTGCGATCGAGAAAGGCCGCCATAGGCATACCTGGCTCCCTAGAGAAAACAGACTTTGCACCAAAATGAAGTGGAAACTGAACTATACTTCCTAACCGCCTGCCCACTGTACCAAGACATCAGAGACACACACTTCCCACAGCTCATAACCACACAAAGAGAGTTTGAAAACATGACCAATGATGAAAAACACCCATATCTACTGGGTGAAGTACGACAATGTGCAAACACAGCAGCAAGATGTGTGAGCTGCTGTGATAGGAGCAAGGATATCAAATGGAACACAACCATCTTAAAGACTACAGATCATGGTTTACACATCCTTGCTCTGTCTGCATCCAGTAATCTCCATACAGTATCTTAAAGACTACAGATCATGGTTTACACATCCTTGCTCTGTCTGCATCCAGTAATCTCCATACAGTATCTTAAAGACTACAGATCATGGTGTACACATCCTTGCTCTGTCTGCATCCAGTAATCTCCATACAGTATCTTAAAGACTACAGATCATGGTGTACACATCCTTGCTCTGTCTGCATCCAGTAATCTCCATACAGTATCTTAAAGACTACAGATCATGGTTTACACATCCTTGCTCTGTCCACAACCACCTTAAAGACTACAGATCATGGTGTACACATCCTTGCTCTGTCCACAACCACCTTAAAGACTACAGATCATGGTGTACACATCCTTGCTCTGTCCACAACCACCTTAAAGACTACTGATCATGGTTTACACATCCTTGCTCTGTCTGCATCCAGTAATCTCCATACAGTATCTTAAAGACTACAGATCATGGTTTACACATCCTTGCTCTGTCTGCATCCAGTAATCTCCATACAGTATCTTAAAGACTACAGATCATGGTGTATACATCCTTGCTCTGTCTGCATCCAGTAATCTCCATACAGTATCTTAAAGACTACAGATCATGGTGTACACATCCTTGCTCTGTCTGCATCCAGTAATCTCCATACAGTATCTTAAAGACTACAGATCATGGTTTACACATCCTTGCTCTGTCTGCATCCAGTAATCTCCATACAGTATCTTAAAGACTACAGATCATGGTTTACACATCCTTGCTCTGTCCACAACCACCTTAAAGACTACAGATCATGGTGTACACATCCTTGCTCTGTCCACAACCACCTTAAAGACTACAGATCATGGTGTACACATCCTTGCTCTGTCCACAACCACCTTAAAGACTACTGATCATGGTTTACACATCCTTGCTCTGTCTGCATCCAGTAATCTCCATACAGTATCTTAAAGACTACAGATCATGGTTTACACATCCTTGCTCTGTCTGCATCCAGTAATCTCCATACAGTATCTTAAAGACTACAGATCATGGTGTACACATCCTTGCTCTGTCTGCATCCAGTAATCTCCATACAGTATCTTAAAGACTACAGATCATGGTGTACACATCCTTGCTCTGTCTGCATCCAGTAATCTCCATACAGTATCTTAAAGACTACAGATCATGGTTTACACATCCTTGCTCTGTCCACAACCACCTTAAAGACTACAGATCATGGTGTACACATCCTTGCTCTGTCCACAACCACCTTAAAGACTACAGATCATGGTGTACACATCCTTGCTCTGTCCACAACCACCTTAAAGACTACTGATCATGGTTTACACATCCTTGCTCTGTCCACAACCACCTTAAAGACTACAGATCATGGTGTACACATCCTTGCTCTGTCCACAACCACCTTAAAGACTACTGATCATGGTGTACACATCCTTGCTCTGTCCACAACCACCTTAAAGACTACAGATCATGGTGTACACATCCTTGCTCTGTCCACAACCACCTTAAAGACTACAGATCATGGTGTACACATCCTTGCTCTGTCCACAACCACCTTAAAGACTACAGATCATGGTGTACACATCCTTGCTCTGTCCACAACCACCTTAAAGACTACTGATCATGGTTTACACATCCTTGCTCTGTCCACAACCACCTTAAAGACTACAGATCATGGTGTACACATCCTTGCTCTGTCCACAACCACCTTAAAGACTACTGATCATGGTGTACACATCCTTGCTCTGTCCACAACCACCTTAAAGACTACAGATCATGGTGTACACATCCTTGCTCTGTCCACAACCACCTTAAAGACTACAGATCATGGTGTACACATCCTTGCTCTGTCCACAACCACCTTAAAGACTACAGATCATGGTGTACACATCCTTGCTCTGTCCACAACCACCTTAAAGACTACAGATCATGGTGTACACATCCTTGCTCTGTCCACAACCACCTTAAAGACTACAGATCATGGTGTACACATCCTTGCTCTGTCTGCATCCAGTAATCTCCATACATGAAAACTGTTCCACCCCTTCAAGTTGTACATATTTTATTTGGATTGTATTTGATTGTATTGATTGATTGATTGTTTTGTACTGTGTACACTTATGCTTTGGCAATGTAAACGTATGTTTTCTCATGCCAATAAAGCCCTTTGAATTGAATTGAATTGTTAGGGGCTGGGGTGAGGGTAGCCCTGGTCCAGTGACCGTTAGCGAGTTCTCTCCAAGGCCCGGCCAGGCGCTGGGCTCTGCTCATACAAGTCCACTGCCCTGCCAGGGCTCCGTCTTTAGTAGAACAATAAACTAAACTACTTCGCTACTCACCGAAACAAAGGCTGTTTTGTGTTTGTAAATCTGCCTCTCAGCACCACAACGCCTCTGTAAAATATATACTTGTTTGGGCAGAAAATTAAATATGTCCGCAAGACGGAAATTGTTTGATATACTCCACCACCTCTACAGATATGGTCAGTGGTCATTTATATTGAGGAGATCATCAGGTCACAGGGGTGCTAGCTAGAGCCACTGGGAAAACAAAGGCAACGAGGTAGCGTTTATGGCGAAGAAGGCCTCTCTCAGTGATGTCATGACAAGTCTGACATTGGCGTTTGGCGTTTAGCGTCTTTTGTGACTTTGTCCATATGAAAAGCTACAGGGCTGCTCCTTCGCTGGGCTATAGCTTACAAAAAACAATACAACTGGTAAACAACATTAACTAAAGGGCCGTACGGATAAAATAAACTAAAAGTGAACCTGAGGAAAATAGAAAACATAACCAAAAAAAATAAAAACACAAGCCCATAAATGATTTCCATTCCCCCAACACACAGGAGGTGCTTTATGATAACGCGGCCCCTCTTATCTTCCCCCGGAACATTCCATTATTGCCTTTTTTTCCCGCCAGTGTGATACAAACGCGGACACTTAAAGTCTGCTTTCTCCCTCTTCAACATCCCCCATGAGTCTTCACAGATCTGCCTGCCAGACATATTCAATTTGCAGCTCTCTCTCTCTCTCTCTCTCTCTCTCTCTCTCTCGGCCCGGTCCTCCACCAGCATGCAGACGTGAGGAGTTATCTGAGACGGGATGAGACAACGGCGGGAGAGAGAGAGAGAGAGAGAGAGAGAGAGAGAGAGAGAACAGAGAGAATGATGGCAGAGAGCGGGGCCGGGGTTTTTCTCTGTCCCTGCCTCGTGTTAAGCCCTCTGGAGAGCCAGAGGTGGCCGTGTTGGGGTCAGAGCCTCTACATCGAGAGCCGCCGGCCTGGACAGCTGACCTTGGTCTGGGAGACGGGAGGTGACAAGAGAGGTGGGACTCGGATAGTGTGTTGGGTTACGGAGGGCAAGGCAAGTGTGTGTGTGTGTGTGTGTGTGTGCGCGCCTGTGTGTGTGTGTGTGTGTGTGTGTGTGTGTGTGTGTGTGTGTGTGTGTGTGTGTGTGTGTGTGTGTGTGTGTGTGTGTGTGTGTGTGCGCACGCGCGTGCACATATTTGTAAATGCACACCGTGACACAGCAGACCCCCTGTGGCAAGGTCTGCACTCTGCACTGTAGCGCTGTAGACTTATGCTAAACAGTGTCCATCTTGAACTGAACTGCGCACGCATGCTTGTGTCTGCGTGCGCGCGCATGTGTCCTCGCAGTGTGTTGTCCTGCGATAAGCCCAGCGGAGAGAGAGGGCCAGACCGCCGCTCGGTGACACGCAGAGGAGGCGGCAGAGGGCAACGAGGAGTGCTTCACCTCCACCTCCTCTGCCTCCCCACCAGGACACCTGAGGAGGTGGGAGGAGGAGGAGGATATGGATCATCAGGGGCGTCACAAGTGGGGGGGAAAGTGGGACTGAGTTACTAGGGCCCAAGGTGGAGGGGCCTTAATTATTTTATACTTTAGCTATTGAGAATTAGCATATATAAAAGCTCACAGCGTGGCACAGAGCTGCAAGCTTTTTAAGCTTTTTAAGCAAACATCAAATTTTGCCTCTGGAACTAAATATTTTGAGATTGGGGGTCCATGGTCAAATACATGTCATTTTGGGGGTCCTTCACATGAAAAGGTTTGAGCACCGCTGACATAGAAACATAGGTTTTTCAAAAAACCTTAGAAGGATTTGAGATATTCAAAGATTTTCACGATAAAAAAAGCAGATCTACAAGCTCGCAGTGCGGCACTCGGTGCTGCACTGTGAGCTAGTATATCTGCTATTTATCAACAGTTAAAGCGCAGGGGCCCCACAGTGAATCCTTGAACCCAGGGCCCAGAATTTGGTGCGACACCCCTGTGGATCATCACACGGTCTGTCTGGGTAACACCGCCGCAAAAGACCTGTCCACTCCAAAACATGCCTGTAGGTAGCGTTGTTATGGAAGACGCGCATTATCCAAGGAGATATACTGTATACACACACAATATACGGTATCCACGTGCGTGTGTGTGTGTGTGTGTGTGCGTGCGTGCGTGCGTGCGTGCGTGCGTGCGTGTGTGTGGGAGGGGAGCTTAAGTGTGACTGGGAGCTGAACCCGGTGAAGAGGTTGGAGCGAGGTCAGCCGCTTTCACAGCGAGAACATGTGCTGAAGTGAAGGTGAGAAAGCAGCCCTCTGTCTGTACACCGCAGTGTGGAACATCACACATTATAGATTATATACATTATAGACAAGCCTCTGTGCACTGCTGTCCAACATCACACACCGGATTAAGACCATCATGATACAAAAACAGATGTAGCAATGTAGAACTACTGTTACAAGCAGGCCTGGAATTTCATCATTTCATCATTTGAAACGATGAAACTAGGCCTTTGGGGTTGTGCATTTTTTGTGGGCACAAAGGCCAACTGCCAGGGCAGGAAGGCCATCAAATAAAACCAGATTTTAGTCCAGATTTTAGGTATTTACAATCTGATGCTCAGCCCTGCACAGATTAAAGATACTGGATTGGTTTATAAATGGGGACTCAACAAAAAAAGAAAGACACTGGTGTCTACATTTTGACAAGACAGAGACAGAGGAGAAAGTAGTACAGTCAGCTGCTGCATGGGGCATTAAGGCCACTTTTTGGAGGGGCACAAGGCCAAACAGAGGGGCAACGACGGCCATGGCCTTCATGGCCTCCCTGAAATTCCTACCCTGGTTACAAGTATTAAGTTCTATATTCAAAAAGTAAAAGTACAAAAGTATTGGTTGGTATCTTTTTTTTTTTTTCACATTGTGAGCTTGTAGATCGGCTATTGTATATCGGTCCGAGGTTGTTAATGTATGGTATGTTTTGCAATAATAATCAAAATCTACAAAGTTCAAATGATTGTAACAGAGTAAAAGTACTGAAAATTGGAAATATTCCATTAAAATAAAGATACTTGAGTAAATGTACTTTACACCACAGATAGATCGATGGATAGACGGACGCTACTTTAACCCCACTTTGAGAACAAATGTTGCAGCGTGCAAGAGATTCTATGGCGCAGCAAAAAAGAAACCACAAAACATAATTTTATATAAATATGAAACAAAACCAGAATGCCATTTACATTGCTTGTGCTCCTCAGATAGACAAGTGGTTCTCAAAGTGCATTTGGTGGACTCTCTAAGTTCCTTTATGGGGGGTCTAAATTGACCCTTACAAGTCTGTAACTTTGACAGTGTACAAATGGGTCCATTTGGTTCCATTTGTACACTGTCAAAGGTTAAGGTTAGACCTTCAAATGTCAAAGTTTGAGATCCACTGAACCAGCCTGTGCCCCACTATAGGCCTACATTTCAGAATCAATTCATTCATTGACAATTGGTTAACACAATAACAGGTTCAAGACAACCTGGGACAGTCCAAGGTTGTTTCTCAACCTTTTTTCTGCATGGGCACACTTTTCATGTCCCAAGAATCCATAGGCACACCAACATAATATGTGGGTGTAAATATCGTCACTGTTGGGAAGAAACCTTTCAAATTTGTATGTTTCTTCGCAAAGTAAAGCCTTGCTTCATCATACAAGGCTGTCGCACAACACTAGTGAAAACAGCCGATCTACAAGCACACAACGCCTCGCGGCGTTGTCATTTTTTAAATGATAAATACAATACTGGCTTTCAAGCAGTTTCAAGGGGCACACTTGACCCTTCCCAGGGCACACCAAAGGTCCCCAGGCACAGTGGTTGAGAAACACTGTCCTATGTGCACCAACAATTCCTGGCACTGCGTTGTTGCACCTACTGCACATTACATCGTTAACTGTCCACAGAAATGCCTTATGCATGGGACTATGAGAAGGTTCAGAGAGGATAAATCTGCTTTACTCAACGCATGTGGGTGCAAAAGTATCTCTGCTACATGAACACAGAGTCTTAATCAATGGTGGGGGCTAGGTAGGCAAGACACACACACACACACACACACACACACACACACACACACACACACACACACACACACACACACACACACACACACACACACACACACACACACACACACACACACACACACACACACACAACAACAATTTGACATACACACCAAGGTCACAACAAAGATGATCTTACACTTAAGTTACACCACATGTAGAACATGCTATTTCTTACCTTTGATGCCTTCATCTTTGCTCATACAGCCCTTCTTCCTTGTCTTTCTGAGTGCAAATGAGTCCTTTATAATGTCTTTAAAATCCATGTGTTTGTAGCCACATCACTTCACAGTCAATGAGGTATTGCTACTGTAGTTCATTGAGCCTCTCCTGGCTATACAGTGCAGATAGTTCTTTATTATTATTTATGTATCTATTTATGTAGGAGCAGAGGAGCAGCTTCCTGAGCTGTTGGCAGTGTTGCCAGATTCTGCTAGAGAAATAGGCAACCAGGTCTATGAAAACAAGCCCAAAAGAGTCCTATGATGTGTGGGCCTGGTCCATTTGTCCACTGGACTAATATGGCATGACACTGGAACTTCAGTCCAACACCATAGCTAGCAGCTAGCAGCTGAGACCAGTGCTTTTATGAGGTCATGTGGTGTAGGTGTTACACTGTGTTTGGTGACCCATCCGATTCTGTGACCTGCCCTCAACCAGCCATATTAAACCACTGTCTAAGACCAGTCAGCCAAGGAAAAAAAGCAAAACACTTGCGGTCGGGTAGAAACCTGTTGCAAGTCCATTTATTATTATTGTAAAAACAATTAAAAAGAAAATGAAAATAGACAAGCTCACTTTTGAGCTTGTAGATCGGCTATTTTCACTACTGCCACACTCTTTTATGATGAAGCGGGCGTTCATTTACAAAAGAAACAAAATATGGAGGAGGTTAAGAAAAATACGGAAACATAAAAAAAACATAATTCTACTGGCCCATCACTGGTGGAAGGAACAATTAGCAGAGGTTGGCCTAGAGTTGTTTGCCAGCTTAAAAAGCCTGCGGCATTGACTGTGATTGGTGAATGAGAGAGTCAATCTACTGATGCGTGCATGACGTCAGTGTTCTGAACTAAACGCAAAGCCTTTGAAGGAAAGGTTTTGATACAACAGAATAGTTGAGAACAGTGTTGATTTCGTCGACTAAAACTATGATGAAAAATGTTTGTCGACTGCATTTTTTTCACTGACGAAAACTAAATAAAAACTAAATAAGAACTAAGCTGTGATGACTAAAACTAAGACTAAATATATTGAAAATTTCGTCAAAATAAAAACTAGACTAAAACTAGGGAGGGACTAGTGGAAAAGAGAGTCATGAGAGAGTTTATGTTTGGTTGCTCTCAGGTGTTGCGAGCACAAAACCAAGTCATTACGATGCCATCAAGGCCTGCCAAAATACATTTCAGTTGACTAAATCAACTGTAGATTTAGTCGCCTAAAATTTTATATTTAGTCGACTAAAATTAGACTAAAACTAATACTTTTCAGGTGACTAAAATATGACTAAAACTAAATTACATTTTATTCAAAAGACTGACTAAAACAACCCGGACGGTCGGGGCAACAATTCACCTCACGTCACATCACGACAACCAACAGGAGAAGGGTTATTCACCATATTCCTGACCCCGCCCCCAGCTTCCTGTTCATATCCTGTAAGAAAATAAAAAACATCATTTGGTTTCCTGTGTCCTTGCATTAAAGTGTCAGTAGAGGCGCTCTGGGCTCTGAATGAACCGGTGTTGCCATGTCTGCTTATAATAAGCAATTTGTGTAGTTGTTTATTGGGCTTACTTTCTATAATTTTTTAAACCAGTGGTTCCCAAATCTTTTCATATCAAGGACCCCAGATTAGCATATTTGTCCACAGTCGCAGACTCCCATCTGAAAATATGTGGTGCCAGGGACCTCCACACAGATTTGTGTTGTTAAAATGTTTCAAAAATATTCAAATTATTTTAGTTTTTTTTTTTTAAATTTTTTTAAATAGCAAATATACAAGCTCACAATGTGTTGCAATGTGATACATTGTGAGCTTGCTGATCTGCTATTTTCAAATGTAAATGTAAAGTAGTAAAACTGATCATAGTTAATTCTATTGGGCTTATTTTTCATAGACCTGGCCGCTTGTTTCTTTGGCAATATCTGGCAACAGACAATTCCCTGTCACTTCCTTACTTGGGATCTCTTGTTCTTAGACTTGGGAGGAAGTGAAAAGATGTTTTTGAAGCAGCCCTCTGTAAAAGAAAATGGTAGCCTCCATAGAGAGGGCCAGGAATATGGTGAATAGACTACCACGTCTCCACATCAGGGAACGTGTGGTGGGATCGATGCTCGTTCGTACACCGCACTCTAGTCTTTCTTCTCTCGGAGTGCCGTCTTGGTTCGATCGTAAACACAAAAGGGACAATGAGCGCGGACGTTGTCCCGCTTGTCACCCTGAGGTAAACCCTGTGGTTCTCCAGAGTGGCCCCTCCCTCTGGCTGGCTTTGGAGACTTCAACTTGACTTAACCTTAGTTGCAATCCTCCCGTCCAGCGATGACCCCCCTTTACCCCAGCGGTCTGCACACGGGATCACTAAAACTAAAACTACAACTACGTCACACTAAGTATCTGACCGACCGAGAGGACGCGTTTCATAGATCAGTGGTTCTCAACCTGTGGGTCGGGAGATGATTAATTTAACGTGCAACATTGTTTTCTCACTCAACAGTATAAACAAACCAACAGAAAGTTTGAGTGTATAGATAGAGGGTATCTGACACATTTCAAGTGACAATTTAAGGACTTTTTTTATACTATTTGTCAAATATTAGGGGCAGAAATTGTGAAAATAGCCGATCTACATGCTCACAACGTCTCGCGTTGCGAGGCGTTGTGAGCATGTAGATCTGCGATTTTCACAATAGAACCGTGTTATATAAAATGTAATGCCTCAGCTCTTCAAGAGTTAAAATATGATTATTTTGGGGGTCGCGGCCTGAAAAGGTTGAGAACCACTGCTCTAAATGAATTACAGCAAAGCAACTGAACGACGCTCAACTGAGCGAAGACGACTAGGAGGCTACAAAGCGTGCGCTGCACAATCCCGACTGTCAATTTCACTTTGTACAGCGTGTGCAATGTGCATCTGAAAAGGGTCCAAACGGCCACTCAACAAGCGTTCTCAAGGCCATTCTTTGTTTGAAGTGCCGCGGCTGAGGTCAGGAGAGCATCGCGGGGACCGCGGCTTTACAGCAAAACAACGCGCAGCGGGAGACGAAAAC
>NC_137832.1:61953637-61980269 GCF_963921795.1 Nannobrachium achirus | reverse complement strand
TCTAAAAAGACTACACCACGGTGATAAACCATCACCGTGGACTACACTATGATAGGGCCATGAGTCTGCCTGTTTGTCTGCCCGTAAGTAGAAGTAAAATTACTGACAATTGGACATACTCGAGTAAAGTAAGAAATACAGTGTCAAACATTTTTACTTGATTAAATGTACTTAGTTACTTTCCACCACTGCCCCCATGCCCTTGCCACCCCGACACCCTCACACACTACACGAGGAGCAGCTTTAGAGCGCCCCCTCGACAACTTTATGCCTTTCATGGTCAAAGATTATGCGTATCACTGGCTGTTTTTGTGTCCGCCTCATTGGCGTCAATGGAGGAGCAGCAGGAGTCGCCTGCGCGACACGATAGATATACAGTTCTGGGAAATGGAAAACACAAGTGGACGAGTTTACTGCGAGTCGTGTCCCGGACGTGTCCCGAAATATCTCTAAAAACTAAGATGTCCCAGTTTTCAACATTCACTAGTACAAAATTGTCCCGGTTTTCCCCAGAATTAAAATAATAGTAGCTGTTTTCAGTGGTTGCATAGACATTTATCATGTTCTTTTCATGAAAACATGCTCACCTAATCAATCAGAAAGCATGAACAAATTGCGTGTCTGAATTCAACGCTGAGGCTGTTTGTCAATCACTCACTGCCTGTATGCAACCCTGTGTGTGTGTGTGCGCGCGTGCACGGACGTTAGAGAATGGGCACGCGTGTGCGCGGTAACCTGCGCATTGCTTTTAGGGTCCCGGTTTTAGGCAACAGTGGTTCGCGTCCCGGTTGAGCGGCTGAAAATATGGTCTCTCACGAACAGGCACGCACGACACGTATGAGCATGCGCACGCGAGCACGCACACACACACACACACACACACACACACACACACACACACACACACACACATGCACGTTTAAGTGAGTGCTTGTATACGGCACACAAACATTCACATAAACAAACATAAAAAAACCATGAACATGTGTTGCTTGTTTAGGTAGGACGTGTTGTAGCTCGGGCCCCGGCGTATCGAGGGGAGGGGGGGGGGGGGGGGGTTGATGTACACTTTGGTGATTGTAAAATCAACTTCAGTGGCAGCGTCTTGCTCTTTGAAGTGGAGTGTGGGTTCGCTGGTTCAGGGTCAGACTCGACTCGTACACGCCAGCCCTCAATTGGAAACAAAAGCCGGAGTCTAAGGCATTTAAGCCTAGAATTATTTACTGCTTTAACTATTGAAAAATAGCAGATATACAAGCTCACAGCTTGTATATCGAGCGAGCTTGTAGATCTGCTATTTTTGAAAAAATGTGAAGATGTGTGCAAATCTTTCAATATATATTTTTCAAAGCAAACTTTTGTAACTCAAATCTCTGCTTCTGGGGGGGGGGGGGGGGGGGGGGGTCCCTGGAACAGCATATTTTGAGATGGGGGTCCCTGCGGCCAAATACATGTAATTTTGGGGGTCCTTGACATGAAAAAAGTTTGAGAACCACTGATTTAGAGGAAGGATTTAGAAGTCGGGGTCAAAGATCGGGGTCAAAGATATTCAAAGACTTGCACACACATTTTCACGATTTTTCAAAAATAGCAGATATACAAGCTCACAGCGCGGCACCGAGTGCCGCGCTGTGAGCTTGTATATCTGTTATTTTTCAATAGTTAAAGCATAAAATAATGGTTAAAGTGGTTAAAAAAATCTAACGCGACTCGGGCACGTTCCCGGTATTTGAGAGTTAAGGCGTGCTTTAATGCTGCAGTGGATATGATTTACAACCCCATCTGCAACTCCACAAACAGTCTTTTGACTGAGGGGGGAGGGGGGGGGGGGCAGCAGCTGAGCGCGCCGCGGTCCCCAAACCATAACCGTTTTAACCAAATTATCGGTTTATATAAACAAGCTCATGGGCGATTAGGAGAGAGCCTAACTGAAATAATAGTTTACAACACAGGACATTAAAAATAATTAGCCTTAACACAATAAAGTGGAGGATGGATTGGTGGGGGTGGGGGCGGGCGGGGGGTTTGAGGCCACAAGACTGGGTTGAGTTAGCATAATGGGGGGGGGGGGGGTCTCGTGCTCGACGTGCCGCGCTGTGCTTGCTAACTGATGGACTCAACCAGCAGTGGCGTCAGTTCAGCAAAAGCTAAGGTATGGCAACAAGACTGGTGTCTTGCATGCACGCGGGTGCAAGAAGACACCAGTCATGTTGCCATACCTTTGCAAAAGCCATGATGAATTTATTTTAAGAAGTACATTTCATTCCCCCCAAGGAGTGTGTGTGTGCAAAGATTGGCATGGATAGGGGCAATGGTGGCGGAGATATGAGTAGGGCAAAAGTGTGACGTGACGGACAGACTGAGGGACTGACAGGCGGTGGAGGTTTTGATAGTAACTGCAACCTGATGTTCGCAACAACACACACACACACACACACACACACACACACACACACACACACACACACACACACACACCGCCGTCTGCTGAACAGAGGTTCTGTTGGTGCAAAGAATCACAGTGTCTTGAGTCACGCGTATAACGAACAGAAGAGTTATGTACGCAAGATTCATGTTGTGTTTTGGTGGCATGGAGGAGAAGCAACGCAATAATTATTACATGACAACGATCTATCGTCTCTGTCTGTCTGGGTGGAAACTTCATTAGATGCTTCGCACCGCATTTGGAGGTTAGATCTGCTAATTTGATGCTTTTGTGTGACGTTGTATTATGATCAAGTAGGGACGAAAAAATCTGTCTGTCTGTCTGTCTGTCTGTCTGTCTGTCTGTCTGTCTGTCTGTCTGTCTGTCTGTCTGTCTGTCTGTCTGTCTATTAATCTAATCTAATCTTCCTTTCTCTTTCTATTTGTGTGTGACTGTGTGAAATGCACACGTCCACTATAACAATACTGGCCCACTCAGCAGTATTAACAAGGTCACATTTCCTCACCTGGTCATAGCCGTGAAATTAGTCCGTCTTGTTGTGTTGAACTTAATGACAGTGGACAACCCCAGAGAGGGGGGGGGGGGGGGGGGAGAGAGAGAGAGAGAGAGAGAGAGAGAGAGAGAGAGAGAGAGAGAGAGAGAGAGAGAGAGAGAGAGAGAGAGAGAGAGAGAGAGAGAGAGAGAGAGAGAGAGAGAGAGAGAGAGAGAGAGAGAGAGAGTTGGAAAACAAGTCAAGTCAAGAATTCCAACGAGGAACGTCTCCTTTGCACTTCTGCACATTATAAACCCACTGCTCAGTAAAGAGAGCACCACACTGCCACATCCCTCCCACACACACACACACACACACACATACACACACACACATACACACACACACACACACACACACACACACACACACACACACACACACACACACACACACACACACACACACACACACACACACACACACACAGAGACCTACCCGCCCACATGCTTGCTTTACTCTCACATACACAAATCCACACTCACGATCACACATCCAACACACGCTCTCTCTCATTCACACACACACACACACACACACACACACACACACACACACACACACACACACACACACACACACACACACACACACACAAACAAAGTAACACGTGCCCGCGCATGCGTGCGTGCACACACAACCCCTCGGCGGTATAAGGATATTATGATCCACCTCTGCACGAGCACACAGTCCAGTCATTGGTTATTTATTGTACTTATTGGCAGGGGTCGGACAATTATCGCGGCGGTGCCGAGAGGTCCAGATCACTGGCCCTCCCCAGCTCACCATGCACATGTGAAATGTACCATAAATCCAGCGGCGGGCCGGGCCCCGCTGCCCGTAGGAGCGGGCCCCCGCTGCCCGTAGGAGCGGGGCCCCCGCTGCCCGTAGGAGCGGGGCCCCGCTGCCCGTAGGAGCGGGGCCCCGCTGCCCGTAGGAGCGGGGCCCCGCTGCCCGTAGGAGCGGGGCCCCGCTGCCCGTAGGAGCGGGGCACGGCACGGCAGCAACATAGTCCTGGCACGAGCAGTGGAGGACAGAGTAGGCTACACCCAAGCTCAGTACTTGAGTCAAAGTATGGATAAATACTGACGGTCGCAATAATAGTGAAAATAGTTTGTGTTCTAGATCGGCTATTTTCACCACACATGAAAATAGGGCTTAAGTGGTTAATTCATAATGTACTTGTTCCCTCCCTGCAGAATGTAGTGGAGTCAAACTTAAAGTCAACATTTGGCTCAAATAAGTACAGTACTCAAGTAGCCCAAATGTACTTCGCTACCACCGGGCACTGCAAGGCTCCTTTTGCCACCTGGGTGAAACCCACGCACACAGAGACGTTGGCAATGCCACAGGGCGGCCGGGGTCATTCCAGTAGTGCCCGTCTGGATTGATTTATAGAGTGCCGGCGACACATGCCTCATGCCCCGATGGAGAGGTGGCATACGCTGTTTGTTGTGAAGTTGTGGTAACTGTGTGTGACAGGGTTGTGACTTTTATAGCGCGTTGCGCTAATCGTCGCGGTCCCATGGTGATTTGTGAGGACCCGCTGGTGGGGAGTGTGATGGTAAAACAAAACAAATATGAATACTTCAACCCATTCAAACTGGAAAAGCATCTGTGAGATTTTAGATTTTAGCCATTAAGCCATATACAGTATATATACGGTATATAGGCCTACTGTATAGTTGTATCCCGGGCTGCAATGCTGTTTTCTGCTATTTTGAACTATTTTGAACTATTTTCTATATTTGTATTAATTTCCTGTTCGTATTTTTTGGTTTGACATGAATGTAAAACATATAATGTAAATGTATTTGTAATAAAAGAAAAAATAGGGACACCAAATTCAAACCTATTATTTCCTCCTGTGAGGGAACTCCAGTATTTTCAGCCCAACCCAGCTGCTTCGCTGCCCACAAGGAGCGTGTGAGCAATTAGGGGTTAAGAGTCTTGCTCAGGGACACACATCGACATTGCTACCCTGGCCTGGAATCGAACCTGGGACAACGAGGCACTCTGGTTCCCTAGGGCCTAGGCGGTTTCGCTAACCATTCAGCTATGCCGCCCCCAAACCAACAACCACCACCTCACAACAACAACAACAAAGTGAGAAAAGTTTGGAGCTATGGCCAAAAATAAAACTCCAATGGATTCTTCGCACTTGCTGTGGATTTGTGTATAGCTCCCAACAGCCCTGCACGACACGTGTCCCCGAGGGGGGCCTCCATGTCACCAGGTCTGAGTGAGGAGGAGACCCCTCCTCAGATCAGCCTGAGACAAGTGTATTCCAACAGCCACTTATCTGTTATCTGAGGTCAGGGTCGGGGAGGGTCATCGGCCCTCCTTGTAGCTACCTGATAAGATAATCATTAGTTGAGGATTATCTCCTGGCAGGTGAATGGCTCAAAGGGGGTGGGGTGGGGGGGGGGGGGGGGGGGGGTTCGAAGGAGGGAGAGTTCAGCAGGTTAAAGAAGAGTGAGAGGTCACTTTTTGGGGGGAAACGTGCATTACTTTCATTGCGACCGAAGGTCGCAGTTTAGTATGTGAAAGGGCACATGCTGACTCTGTCTGTCTGCCTGCCTGTCTGCCTGCCTGTCTGGACGGACGGACGGACGGACGGACGTGTACACTTTTTTACGGTCTATGGGTTTGCTGCTCTGACATCATGCTTTGACATCACTGTGATGTCATGGGAACCACTCTAACAGCATCCCTTTAATGCCCATATATGGAGATCCCTGATGTCATCAATATTAAGCCTATATCTAACAGGACTTCATATGGGAAAATTGGGAATGCCCATATATGGAGGAAGACTCTAATCCATATCTGTGTCGCTGGTTCAGACAGAGATCTCCATGTATGGCAATACAAGGGATTGTATGTATGATGTCAGGGGAACCACTCTAACAGAATCCCTTTTATGCTCATGGAGAGATCCCTGATGTCATCAATATTAAGCCCATATCTGACACGACTTCATATCTCATCTGACAGGACTTCATATGGGAATGCCCATACATGGAGGAAGACAGCCCATCGCTGTGTGGCTGGTTCAGACAGGGATATCCATGTATGGGCATAAAAGGGATTGTATGTATGATGTCAGATGTGATAGACTCACATTCTCACATAATGAATAACTGATAAGCATGTTTGGGGTCTCACAGCATATACAGTACATGTATTTCCATATATGGGTAGGGGTCTCCACATATGGGTAACTGGTCCGATATACATCACTGGCCAGATGGCCAAGACATGGCGCGAGGTCGCTTACTAGTTAGTAGTTTACAGAGATGTGAATGTGATCGTTTGGCTGTTGTTTACTATAAAAAAGCGGCCGCTAATCCAGTTCCCATCGTGCGTGATCGAACACTGCTATGCATGGTGTGTTCGCGTATTCCATCAGCTTCTCAAATCCTTTTTTTTTTTTTTTTTCAATTGATCCATAAGTTCTCCGTCTGTAAGCTGCCGTGTTTACACAGAAAGCCAACAGACCAAAATAGAGGACTGATATCAGCTTCCGGTTTACGGTCTCAATGTTAACTGGTCCGCTCAATAATGTGTCCGTGTAGAAACCGATCACGGAGCATTAGTTCCGGCCTATTTTAGTTCCGCCTCGATCATTTTTTTTAAATTAAAGGTTATTAAATCTTCGGGTTCCTCGGGCATGGCAGGGAAGGGGTACAAAGGGGTATTTTTTTGGCAGAGGTTGAGTTAAAACTAAACGCAACTTCAATCCAAATGCCCCAGTCCCTAGTTGAGTTTGGGGGGTGGAGGGGGGGGGGGGGGGGGGGTCGCTGCCTGAAAGGTTTCCAGTCGTCATGGCAGACACCACAGTTATGATACAAACACAGGACAGATGCAGTAAAAGAGAGAGAAAGACACAGCTAGGAGTAACAAATGCTAATACTACTTATCATAAAAGAGCAAGGATTTAGTAGCGCTCAGGGATTAGGAATAGAGCAGCAGAAACCAGGAGATTTATAGTCATACTACAGTCCTCTGCTCTTGGACTGCTTGGCATTAGTGAGGTAAAAGAGATATTAACACAACAGGTATACTGTAGATAGGTGTAGTCATAGTACACTAACAGTATTTGACAGCTACATAAACCGTATATATTGTCAAAGTGTACATAGTAGACAATCTACCTCCAGTACTAGTGTGGGTCATGCAGGCACATGCACACATGGAAATCAAAGTGGGCTTGAGCCCCTGCCCTTTTATCCATCTGTAAAAAGTGCCCTCTCCAGACCATGAATGCAGCTTTTACTATGCTGAAAGAAATGCAAATGCCCCTCTTTCCATGCCATACCTGAAGGTAGCATTCAAGAGAATTGTGTTTGTCCAAACTCTCCTGAACTTGAATGCAGCATCTTATGTTGAAAGAATTGCCCTCTCTGTGTAGAAATCCATGTCATATACACCACATCTCCGGTATTCACTGGAGATTATGCTTAGTTCAGTGTGGTATAAATACCGAAAATAGCTGAGCTTGGAGGTCTGCTATTTTTGATATTTTCACCAAAAGGCCCTTTTAGAAATGTCAGCCCCTGCCTCTATAACATCCTCTGCACGTCCCTGGTGTGGGTAGAAATGAGCTGTCAATCCACAGTGGAGAGTAAGAAATATGCATTCTTTAACCGATTTAAAAAAATAACAAAAGTACATACTGGCTAATACATGGCCTGTGAAGTGATAAACCGATTTTCATGTTGATAGATTATGTGATCAGTTGATGAGGATCGCAACCACGAAACAGATGGAGAAGCGGCAAACACCAAAAAAAAAACAGATCAGATGCCTTCACAACGCATATGAATCCATGAGTCCATTTGGGTAATGAAAGTGAGGGGTGGACATGGCGAAGGTCACCGCGGTTATTGTCGTACCTCTCGGGTTGGTGTCACCCGGCTAGCTCGCCGTCCAGATTGACATGTCAGCTGTTCACCCTTGACCCAGATGGGGACATTCCCCTGACCTCCGGGAGCAGATAGATCATGGTCTAATAAGCGAGGGGTATCTCCCCCATCTCCCCCTCCCCTGCCCCTCCTCCGAGGCCGGACGGATGGCCAGTAAAAATAGAGACCCTGAACTGTCCTCGCTAACGTTTCTAATGCCTGATTTATATTTGACCTCGCGTCGCGCCGAGCGCCCCGGGAAAATCGCCCGATCTACAAGCTCACAATGCGCCACAGCGCGACCCAGTTGTGATCTTGTGGGTCGGGGTCGTTCTTGGCTTGCGCGAGCCCGGCGTGCGGCCCGGCCGAAATACGAATCGGGGGGCTTAAGCATCCCATCATCCACACTTCTTGGTAATGTGACTCCCGGGTGTGAACGCGCCTGGTCTTTCCGTAAGGACCCCTGAAGGTTGACTGTTAATGCCAACAACAGGCACCCACAATCTAACCCATTACTCTAAACTTGGCCCGCCGGTCGAGGTCTGTTTTATTCAAGGAGTGGTTGGCATTATAGGGTCCCCTTGCACCCCGCCTCCCCTCTTCCTTTGGAATACAAATTTGTGTCTAAATGACTTGGCATGGGGGGGTAGGATGTAAATGAACATTTAGCGGGGGGTTGGCTGTGCTCGCGTCAAGCCAAGGTCAGGCATCCAGCTGTCATCTCGAGTTTGGGACTAATCGTTTATATGCCTCCACCACTCTCTCTCTCTCTCTCTCTCTCTCTCTCTCTCTCTCTCTCTCTCTCTCTCTCTCTCTCTCTCTCTCTCTCTCTCTCTCTGCCCGTGGGCCTCACTCTCCCCACGTCTGTCATGCACCGCTCTCTTTAATGGCAACATCCTGCCTTTTATCGGCGCGCTCACGCGTCTGCCACGCCCGTCTTTCGTCCGTTTTTTGCTCAGTCGTATCTTCCTTTCTTTCCCGTTTTGACGATAGCCCTTTTCGGCAGAGTCGTTGACCCCTCAGCTTCTGTTATCCCGTCGCTAATGACCGGAGCTAATCGAGAGAGGTGTTCGAACGTGTGATGGTGTGTTGACCTTGCGTTGACTAGCAAAGACTACTTTGAAATTCATAAGGGAAAGAAAAACCTCTCGGCGGTTTTCCGCTATTTACATTGCAGTGAACTGAGTGACACGCTTGTAGTGTAGGCTTACGTTGTCTCATTCTTTACTCAAGTGCGAGGTCACGGGTTCAACCCCCGCAGCAACTTGTCACAGTGCCCTTGAGCAGGACAGAGCCCTCATCACGGCTCAGCCCCCGCCGGTGAAATGGATCCGTACACACGCGCCTCTCAGAGGGATATACGCCAAGAGAGTGATTCCTAATTATGCTGCGTGTAATATGGTCCCGGGGTCGCACAGCCGACCCGCTTAAAGCCTCTAAGAATCATATAAAACCTCAGAATCAAAGTGAGGACAGGAAAATCAACACAAATTGCGGCGTCTCCGTGAGTTTCCTCCCTGCGAGGCAAGCGGCGATGATTGGTAGCAAATGTCGACTCGGCCTTGACGATGTGACGTCTTCGTCGTGAGTCACCCAAAACTCCAATCAAACTGAAAACCGTAACACCTACTTCACCCTGTGGAACGTGTCATGCCCCCTCCTCCTGTCTGCTTAGTATACCCACAGTGTTGGCATCAGACCACCACAGCCACAGCCACAGCCACACAACCACGGCCACACGGGCACACCTCCGCCCTTTCCCCCTTGCCCCCTTGCCCCCCGGCCCCTGCGGGCCCAGCCACGTAAAAATGTGGCAGGTTGCAGAGTTCAAGTCCTTTTGGAAATGTGAATCGAAACAGCTGCCCTTAATCACTAGCACAAGCTGGGCTTAAGGGCCTCTCGGTTTCACCCCTCATCTGCCTGGAATGTTGAATTTCCTGAGCGCAGATCAAATGGCAGGCCGAGTCACCGAGGGCCCTTTGATATATGGACACCCATCTCGCCGGGGCCCTCTGCGTTCGGGATTTACGCTTGACAACACACTCGGTGTCACCTCCGCTCCCGGCGGACACTCCGTCCGCGTGGCCCTCTGGAAAACATTGGGCCCCTTTCTTTGACGGGACAGCGCCTGGACCGGACGGGACCCCCCAAACCCCACAGCGGTTATGTATTAAATTTGTTGTGCCCGGCGCCGTGATATGGTTTCAGGAGGCCACTTAGGTTTGGATTGCACTCTGGATTTTTCAATTATGCGGTTCGTTTCACCTGCTTGTGCGCCCCCCCCCCCCCCCCCCAACACACACACACACACACACACACACACACACACACACACAAAGACCAAGGGCACGAGAGATCACGTTTAATTATTTCAAAAACAAGAGCTCTCAACTGGACCACCGCGGCTCCTTGGCGTCCTTATCTATTGCTCCGATCGCCACAACTACAAATTGGCGGTGATCCGTGGCCTGCTAATAAATAAATAAATAAAGCAAATCGCCCATCTCCGTATTTTCCTTCCGATCACACACACACACTCTCGCCCGTGTCACCCGTAATGTCAATAAGGAAATTTGTCCCCCTATCAGGAGGGTAAATAGAACGGGGGGGACGGGGGGGGGGGGGACGGGGTTGGAATCCGGGATTTCCAGAACTCCCTCAACTTGTTATAGGATTCATATGGTGCGCATTAGCGGGGCTACTTTGATTGACAGGTGCTCCCGTGCACGGCCGGAGGGGGAGACGGGGGATGATTACATGCCAGGTAATAAGTACGGTCTGTCCACAGCAGGCATGGAGATGCTATCTGCACGGGACGGTGGCCCGCGGATTAGAGGATGTTAGCTGGTCAGTCAGCCATACCCCCCACTCCACCTCGCGAGTGTGTGTGTGTGTGTGTGTGTGTGCGTGCGTGCGTGCGTGCGTGCGTGCGTGCGTGCGTACGTGCGTGCGCGCGTGCGTACGCGCGTGCGTGCGTGCGTGCGTGCGTGCGTGCGTGCGTGCGTGCGTGCGTGCGTGCGTGCGTGCGTACGTGCGTGTGTGCGCGCAGGGGCGTCGCACCAAATTCTGGGCCCTGGGAACAAGGATTCACTGTGGACACCCCGTGAATGTTCTTCATAGTGGGAGGGGGTTTAACCCATTTAGACTGGGAACACATTATTTTGTGCTTTAACTATTGAAAAACATTTTCATGGCTTTTCCAAAAATAGCAGATCTACAAGCTCACAGCGCGGCACTCAGTGCCACGCTGTGAGCTTGTATATCTGCTGTTTTTCAATAGCTAAAGTATATAATAATTAAGGCCTAACTAGGGCCAGTAACTCAGTCCCACTACCCCCCCCCCCCCTTGTGACGCCTCTGTGTGTGTGTGTGTGTGTGTGTGTGTGTGTGTGTGTGTGTGTGTGTGTGTGTGTGTGTGTGTGTGTGGACAGATCCTGTCCATCCATACTTCCTCTCGGGCGCTGAGAGTTCCTGTGCACCGCAGGTTCCCTGCAGCGAGACACTTCAAACAAAGGTTGTCTTCGGCAGGGTTAGGGTTCGGGGGGTACGAGGGTTTTCTTTTCACCCTGGACAGCTCCGTGTGTCCCTATCGGCGGGTCAGATCTGGGGTTCGGCGTGTCGTATGGCTCCGTTTGGGTGTGATGTCGAACAGCCCCGCGATTGTTTTCAGCGTGTCAAACTGTTTTTGAAAAAGAACATTATTCAAAGTATAGGAAGTAAATTAATAGCAAATTGCGTGTTGCATATTCCTCACAGGGATCATTTGTTGGACTTTATGCGACAAGCCTACGTTGTCATGCCTACATCCTTTGGCCCTGGCTTTCAGCTCATGGCATTTAGAAGAAACATATCGTCGTTGTCTTGTGAAAACCTTGTATGTCCAAAACCGTTCGTTTTGCATTTATCATTTTAAAAATGATTTAAACTAGTGACAACAGACGATCTACAAGCACACAACGCCTCGCACCGCGAGGCGTTGTGTGCTTGTAGATCTGCTGTTTTCACTACTTTTGTGCGTCTGCCTCGTATGATGAAGCAGGGCTTTTCTTTGCGAAAGAACGTACAAATTATAGTACAAGGTTTCCAACTGACAACGACGATATTCTTGACAAATGTATTTCTTTCACGAAGACCATTTCACTTATCCATAGTTTAGGAATTAACGGCATTGACGTTATCAAATCAAAAAGAAATTTATTCATATGCATTAGCACATTTAAAAAACTTTAAAAAACTACTGTCGCAGACAAAGGGCCGTACGTTATAGGTTGGATGGCGATAGCTTATAGCAGCAATGGATAAAAGACATTTATTTTGGCAATGGCAAGTTCAGCGCCAAAGCCCTGACAGATGGGTCTGTCGACAAGACCAAAGTTATTTGTGGTTACCGTTGGTGTCGACAGTTGATAATGTTGACGTGGAGGACTCTCCGCAGCAGTCGTGTGGCCCGGAACAAGCCAGGCCTGCTTCGCAACACCTGCCACATCAGTACCATGTGGGCGGTTCTTATCGTTGTCTGGGTATACTGTTGGTCAGAGGGCGCGAGCTGCCCTGTCATCCGACTCTGTAAACAGGCTTGTCTGTTTAGAAAACTTGTTTGGTGCAAAGAAACAGAAGCACAGCATAACCCGCTGTATCCAATTAAGACAGTGGTACTCAAACTGTGGGTCAACATTGTTTTCTCACTCAACAGTAAACAAACCAACATAAAGTTTTAAGTGTATTGATGGTACCTGCACATTTCTAAAGTGAAAATGTAAGGCCTTTTTAATACATCTAAAATCACAAAATGAAACATTGGCCAAATTGTCAAATATTAGACGCAGAAATTGTGAAAATAGCTGATCTACATCCGCTATTTTCACAATAGAACGGTGTTATACAAAATGCAATGCCTCAACTCTTCAGGGTGGGGGGCATCCCCAGTTAAAATATGATTATTTTGGGGCTCACGGCCTGAAAAGGTTGAGAACCACTGAATTAAGTTACGGCCAATAACTATACTATCCTATAGTTAGTTCTATGTTCTGTATTATACTCCCTTTCCACTGTTTCCTTACTTATTGTTTTGTTTCGTATCATCCTGTTTTTGAAGACAACCACATGCCTTCCCCCGAAACACACAGAGTCACCAGCCGCTTCTTGTCACCTGACAGTGAGGAGTTTCGCGTGTGGTGGTGGAGGTTCCCGCCAGTATCTCCCCCCTAGCCCTGCAAGGCCCGAATTAATTTCTACTGGCCCAAAAAAATTAAAAAAAATCAGATGGTGTTGTAGGAGTCCTAATCACAGGAAAATGTAATGTTAAAAAATTAATATTGTTTTTGTAAGGTTTTATAGCCATAAATCATAAATCATAAATCATGCTCTAATTTGCATTTTTGGGATATTTTTCACAATTATAACATATGTACATGTTCTAGACATTCTAATGATCACGAAAAACAATATTACAGGCATTTTACTTATGTTTTAGTGAGGAATAGCTTCAGTTAAAAAGTGAGATGTTGTTCGTCCAGACGCTTGAATTTCAACTTCTCTGGGAGGTGTGAATGTCAGTCTCTGTGGGGGGTATTTATATGCAAATATCGTGGCCAATGGCATTGTAATACTAAACAATAGGATTTAATGGTGATGTTAATGTGAAAAAAGAACAGGAAAACTAATTATAACATTTTTTTTTTAAATGATTTAAAAAACGTTGCCAAAAAGCAACGCTGGGCCTTGCAGGGCTAGATCCTCTTCCCGCTGAACACGCTGACATCCCACCCCGCGATGAAACCTGCTATAGTAGACGTGTTTGTTGGAGCTCGTTGGCCAGGGGTGTCCCACCAATTTGTGGGCCCTGGGTACAAGGATTCACGTCAATTATTTTGTGTTTTAACTATTGAAAAATAGCAGATATACAAGCTCACAGCGCGGCACCGAGTGCCGCGCTGCAAGCTTGTAGATCTGCTATTTTTAAAAGATCGTGAAAATTTGTGCGGAGTCTTTGAATATTTCAAATCCTTCTAAGGTTTTTTGGAAAAAACCTATGTTTCTATGTGGTGCTCAAATGTTTTCATGTGAAGGACCCCCAAAATGATATGTATTTGCCCACGCACCCCCATCTCAAAATATTTAGTTCCAGGGACCCCCTAGAAGCAAAATTTGAGTTATAAATGTTCGCTTAAAAAATACATATATTCAAAGATTTGCACACATTTTCACGACTTTGAGCTTGTATATCTGCTATTTCTCAATAGCTATAAAGACAGGCCCCTCCACGTTGGGCCCTGGTAACTCAGTCCCACTTTCCCCCTTGTGACGCCCCTGCTCCTGGCCCCTGCCAGGTTGCCAAGTGTGTTTTTTACCTCCACGCCACCCATGAAGATGCAGAAAAAACATGTTTTTAAGTCTTGTTTTTTTTCTCAAAACAATGTTTCACCAACAGTCCTCGCGGGGTCCACGACAAGGAAGAGGCACTGGTACTGCAGTAACTCATAGGCGTTTCTTTTGAGCTTTTAAAAAAAACATTTTATAGTTTGTCAACCAGAGAATGTTCTCAAACTGGGTTTTAAAACTATTCTCTCTGTGTGTGTCGCAGTAGGTTTCCGAGCAGGGCCTCCGAAAAAAAGACCGTTCCCCCTTTAAAAGTGGCAGATTTTGAAAGCTGCGGGGTCAATAACTCAAAATCCACGGGTTCTTTTGAAAACATTTTCTATTTTCCTTTTGTCTGCGTCGGTCTGGTTCATAGGAGCCAAATGGCGCTTGGGACGGAGATGAAAATGGCCCTTCACAATGCCTCGAGTAGCTCCGTGATTTAAGGCCTTTGTTTTTCTAAGAGTCTCTCGTCATTAAAATTATTCATTACCAATGAACGTTGCAGCCTCACACAATGAATCAGCTGGCGCTTTTTTTCTGGTTCACTCTAAAGACCAAAGGAGATGCGGGGTCGAGTGTGAAAATGAATCTTGTGTGTGTACGTGTGTGCGCGTGACTTTGTTTTATTTTCTCCACTCTACTAAAAGCCAAGTGACTCCATGGTTGAAGCCACGGGGGACGTTGGAAGCAGAGGGCCCCCGCCGGACAATCAGAATTTATTCCCCCGCCGTGGCGTGGAAGTATCGGCCGGGCCGACCCTGGGGGAGTGTGTTTTTGTGTTCCCGGAGCGGGGCGTGGCAGGCAGCAACGACAGGGGCGTCACAATTGGAGGGGGAAAGTGGGACTGAGTTACTAGGGCCCAAGGTGGAGGGGCCTTAGTTATTTTATATACTTTAGCTATTGCAAAATAGCAGATATACAAGCTCACAGCGTGGCACCGAGTGCCGCGGTGCGAGCTTGTAGATCTGCTATTTTTTGAAAAAAGTCGTGAAAATGTGTGCAAACCTTTGAATATGTGTATTTTTTAAGCGAACATTTGAAACTAAAACTTTGCTTCTGGGGGGTCCCTGGAACTAAATATTTTGAGAAGGGGGTCCGTGGAACAAATACATATCATTTTGGGGGTCCTTGACATGAAAAGGTTTGACCACCATGCACTGACACATAGAAACATAGGTTTTTCAACAAAAAAAAAAACTATGTATATGAAATATTCAAAGACTTGAACACATTTTCACGGGTTTTTCAAAAATAGCAGATCTACGAGCTCGCAGCGCGGCACTCGGTGCCGCGCTGTGAGCTTGTATATCTGCTATTTTTCAAGAAGTTAAAGCACAAAATAACGCATTGAATCCTTGTACCCGCCCGGGGCCCAGAATTTGGTGCGACGCCCCTGGCAATACCAACGAAGAGAGAGAGAGAGAAAAAGAAAGAAAAAAAAAGCGGAGAAAGAAGTAACAGTTGTGGGAGAAAAGCCAGGCTGTGTGTTTTGCAACCACATTATGTTTCAACCATAGAACACTCCAACCTGCTAATGACATAAATCACGGCCATAAACAGGGGAGAGGTATTGAGACACAACGGCTGGATGGAGGATGTGTGTGTGTGTGTGTGTGTGGGGGGGGGGGGGGTGACCACTCCCTGACCCTGGAGTGTGGGAGCCCCCTCCCACCCCGACCTCGCGACTACCCCGGGTTCAAACGGTCAATTGTAGGTCACTGGCAGAAAGGGTGCTGCTTATAGGATGGCCATGCAGAGGGTTGAAGATTGGGGTGTACTTGCTCTCCCACGTGTAGTGCAGTGCGTGTGTGTGTGCGTGTGTGTGTGTGTGTGTGCGTGTGTGTGTGTGCGTGCGTGTGTGTGTTGGAAGGTGTGAGGAAGGAGACAGGGTGCCAGGGAAGGGAGGAGAGGGGGAGGGGGAGGGGGAGGGGGGGGGGTCATTCATTTCCAAGTACCAATTAGACAGGGATCAGAGACACTGTCCTCCGTTGCTCGTGCACAACACGCACGCGCACGCACGCACACACACACACACACGCACACGCACACACACACACACACACACACACACACACACACACACACACACGGATAACTCCCCTCTCATATTAACTGTTACATCACACAGGCCAGATGATGAGGGTGGGAAGTACACAGACCTCCTCCTAACACCCGTGACCATCTCTACTCCTTCTGTTCCCTCTCCCATCCATCCCTCTCCCATCCCTCCCTCCCCCACTCTCTCCCCTCTCTCTCTCTCTCTCTCTCTCTCTCTCTCTCTCTCTCTCTCTCTCTCTCTCTCTCCCTCTCTCCGCCCTCCATCTCTTGTTATCCTCCCGTTTTCTTCCCGTCCAGGCCAGGTTGTCTATCTATCCTTCTAATGAGCTCCGTTGGAGCGTTCTAAACAGTTGTCAAACATTCCTCGCGCGGCCATTACTTTTACTGTGGGCTTTCTGGGGCTCCCGGGTAAACAACCCGCCGCGCCCACGTGGTAACCTGCTGTGTGTGTGTGTTTGGTGGAGGGAGAGAGAGAGAGAGAGAGAGTCTGATATCGTGGCTGTTTGGGTGTATAACTTGTATGTCTTGGGAGCGCTTCGCTGTTACTACGTGTCATCTTTTCGACACCCAACTCTAACCCTTACCCTAACCCTAACCTCCGTGGGGTGAGTCGCTAACCCTCCCGACGCTCCTTTGTCGAAATGATGGTCATTCGAAAGAGCAAGATTTCCCCGTATGTCTTCTATGGAGAAAAAGAGACACATACTTAACCTCTTTCACTTTCAAACCTTTGCCAATATCTACAAAAATAGAAGATCTTCAAGCTCACAACAATTCTCACAGCCCCCGTGTTATGAGCTTGTAAATCTGCTATTTTTGCAACTTTTTGGAGACATTGTAGTATGATGCATGATTACAATATGTCTAGTGGAGTAGAAGTAGCTAAAAGTACAACAAATTGGAAGTGCTCCAGTAAAGTAAAAAAAAAAATACCTAAAAATCGTAGTCAAGTAGTACTTGAGTGTAGCCTACTTAGTTACTTTCCACCCCTGGTCAGAGCCTTGTCTTGTTGTTGTGCAGTCGTCTCCTGCCTGTGAATTCACCCAGAGGCGTCAACCGGGTATGGCCAAGGTATGGCAGCTGCCATACCAATTGGCTACAGGAGGGGGAAAAAAATCAATGTATTTCTTAATAAATTCATCATGCCTGTTTCCAAGGTATGGCAACATGACTGGTGTCGTGCAAGACACCAGTCATGTTGCCATACCTTAGCTTTTGCTGAACCGACGCCACTGAATTCCCCTCATCCCTCACCCCAGGTCCTCCATGGGTGGGGCGGGGGTCTGCACAGGCACCCAGTTCATCAAAAACACCCTCGCCGGCCCCCCGAGTCCACCCATTCCTTCCCATGCAGGGCTGCACAGCCCATGAGGAATGGACTGCAGACCTGTGTGTGTGTGTGTGTGTGTGTGTGTGTGTGTGTGTGTGTGTGTGTGTGTGTGTGTGTGTGTGTGTGTGTGTGTGTGTGTGTGTGTGTGTGTGTGTGTGTGTGTGTGTGTGTGTGTGTGTGTGTGTGTGTGTGCGCGCGCACACGTACAGTACAAACACTTATATGCAGCCTCCCCACCAGACACAGTGCGCGCGCACACGCACACGCACACGCACACACACACACACACACACACACACACACACACACACACACACACACACACACACACACACACGTATACATCTGGAACACACCTATCAGCATGTGTCCATGCATCTGTGTGTGTGTGTGTGTGTGTCTGTGTGCGCGTGTGCGTCCGTCGGTGTGCGGGTGTGTAAAACGTGCGCACCACCAGCCTGTCAGTGAGGCCTGCATGTGTCGAGGGTTAGGAAAACACGGAGGGGGTTATTTATGCTTGCAGGGAGTGGCAGTGGTTTAACTCAGATCTGGTCTGGTCTGGCTTGGCCTGGGTCTGACCTTAACCCACTGTCAGCCCACCCAGAGCCACTCCAACTCCAACAACATGCTGGCAACCGTCGAGACCCCCAAAATGTTCAATATGTTCTCCTTTCAGTCAGTCTACGACACTGGTCCATAGTAGAGTCCTGCACTGGTCCAATTTTGACAACCCGCGCCCGCCCCGCCCGTAATTAATCAGATCTGGGGACCGCCCGCTCCCCGTGATTATATAAAAATCTAAACCAGATCCGCCCCGCCCGTCAAAAACAGGACCCGTCGCCCGTCCCGTTACCCGTGATATATGCATTAAAGTAAATAGCCTACAGCCGTGCGTGCGTGCGTTCTTCCAATGGCATCGCACTCTAAATTTACTTGCACTCGCAAATTTATAATAGTATATATTCTGCCGGTAACCGGCGGGTACCCACGGGGCCCCCGACCCGTTGCAGGACTCTAGTCCATAGCCACTTAAAAGTCGAAATGCAATTGAAAATACGTTTGTCACACTTTTAGAGCATATCTGTAGTGATAACATGGCCATATAACACTGGATGCCAAAAGAAAGTGAAAGAATTCGAGTATGTGTGTGTATTATAATGAAACAATTAGAGCCCTAAGCCCTGCCCCTAAACAGAAACGTCTTGCGTGATGACGAACATCAAGAACATGTATAATTCACGAGGTCAGAATGACTGACAGGTGTCCGCGTCAGTAAACTATCATCTACTGTCATCTACTTCAACTTCAGCGACTCCCCGCGAGCCGCTGGTTCTGCGTGTCTCCCCCCTTCCCCCCGCCTCCCCGTTCGTCCTCTCCGCACAGCAGAGCCAGTCTGTTGTGCTGGCTTGCCTCTGGCCCAGCCAATCACAAGCAACGGCCGACATCTGATGTCCTATGAACACAAATTTGTTACTGTAGGCGCTGCCTTGTCAGTCTATAGCGCGACGCCCGCCCGTCTTTACATAATTAATGTCTTCAATGAGTTCTGGCCCTGCCTACTTTTTGACCGTCAAATCACATTCACCCAAGTGCTTTGTACCTCCTTTCTGGGGCGTTTCAGGAGGACCTTCGTCACTATAAGGAAGTGGAGTGAGTGGAAAACTTGGTTTCATTTCGGCTTTAAAGAGGGGTTGCCATAGTTTTGTACTTTGGAGTTACTCTATAGACCACCAGGGTGTGGTTATAATGTGCAAATGTACCTTCCCTGTGTATGTTTGGTTTCTTCCTGAAAGCTGAAAGCCTCCGAGTCAAAAGGCCCAACCGAAAAACACTGAGTTAATGACATCATAATATCACGCCCTCCCCTTTTACCATACACCCAACACTGTGGGTGTGGCTAACTCCAGCTGGGTCACCGCCCACCTGACAACCAGGCATACTTAATGAACTGGTTAGTGTGGCCACATAAAAACCTAATTGTAACTCTTTCTGTACACTTTTTTGGAAAAGATCTTCCTCCTAGTATAATCATAATACCTGATCATTATGTTTTATGGGGGGAAAACATCATGGCACCCCAGCATCCGTACATTGTGGGGAAACCTATCGCACACAACAGCAGATCGACAAGCTCACATCGCGAATCAAATGGGGGTCTGTGGTCTAAAGCTGTGCTTCTGAACCTGTGGGTCGGGACCCCCAGGGGGGTCCCCAAATTATTTTGGGAGGTCCCCAGATGATTAACTTAATGTGCAACATTGTTTTCTCACTCAACAGTAAACAAACCGACATAATGTTTAAGTGTATAGAGGGTATCTGCACATTTCTAATGTGACAATTCAAGGACTTTTTAATACCTCTAAAATGACAAATTAAACATTGGCCAAATTGTGAAAATAGCCGATCTACATGCTCACAACGCCTCACAACGCGAGGCGTTGTGAGCATGTAGATCGGCTATTTTCACAATAGAACTGCAGTATGTAATGCCTCAACTCTTAGTGCTCGTCAGGGTGGGAGGTCCCTGTTAAAATATGATTATTTTGGGGGGTTGCGGCCTCAAAAGGTTGAGAACCTCTGGTCTAATGCATATCAAACCAAATGGTCCTTGAAATACATTTTAAAAAAAAGTTGAGGATCAGTGCCCTATACGCATGTGAGTGAGTGAGTGAGTGCCCCCTTTCTTACACCCGCCACCCGCCACCCCCAAATCCACAGATGGTCCAACAGCACGCAAGAATTCAGCCCCCCCTCCCCACCACCCCTCCACCCCCCTCTTCCCACCTCCCCGGGGTTTAACTACTCTGTCGGAGCGCAGGGGGAGCCATGTGGTTCAGATATGGGAACAGCATCTTCTCAAAGCTCTCATGGCCCTGCTTACAATGAGCTGTCCCCACACCCTAGCTCTGCAGTGACGACGGGACAACTGGACATGCCCCCTTTTTTTTATTACGGGGAGGAGCAGCTATATAGGCCCCTCCGGCGAATACATCTCCGAGATGTTGATACACTTTGCGTTAAAACAATGGGTGTATAAGGAGGGGGGATGGTCTTATACGCACGTCAAGCAGCTTTCACTGAAACATAAAACTTTGCTGATGATTATATGATCCTTGATACCATTGTTCCGATGCGTGGGAGAAATACTCTGTCTTTTAGTGTACTTTTCCCGGCAAATGTGTGTGCGCCATGATGGCGTCAAACATGTCCTTAATTCTGCGTGATCTTAGGGAGGGATTTTAGGGTTCAAAATCGTCTAAAAATCCTTTAACCTTGAGGCCAATTCTGCAAATGCCTTTGAATCAGAATCAGTGGCACGTTTTCGTGTCAAGGACCCCCAAATTGATACATAGGCCTACGGTGTTGTGTCAGGGAGACCCCCAGAAGAAGCTGTAGGCTTCAAGCTTGCAATGCTGCACCAAGTGACACGCTGTGAGCTTGTATATCTGCAATTTTTTTGGAGAACCACTTTTCTAAACCAGAGTGTGTGTGTGTGTGTGTGTGTGTGTGTGTGTGTGTGTGTGTGCGTGTGCGTGTGCGTGTGCGTGTGCGTGTGCGTGTGCGTGCGTGCGTGTATGCGTGTGTGTGTGTGTGTGTGTGTGTGTGTGTGTGTGTGTGTGTGTACACAGAATTCTCGAAAAATTTGAATATTGTGTAAAAGTACATTTTCTTGAAACTTTCATATATTTCTTGAAACTTTCATATATGCTAGATACATTGGACATTCAGTGAATTATTCCAAACCTTTATACCTTTAATAGTCCATATTTCAAAATATTACAATATTACACGAAACCACTCAAAACGAGGATTTATAATAGAAATGTCAACCTTCTGAAGTCAGAGTTGCTTGAAGTCCAGTGGGAAGTTTTCGAAATCAGTTATGATTGGGGCTGCTATAATACCCTTTTTACACAATATTCTAATCTTTCGAGAAGGATCTGTAGCTAAAATCTAAACTGTCACTTTCCTGGCTTATAATTATGTGGTTAGAGTTGAAAACTTTGGCCCCCCGGTCAGTTCCCTTGGTTGGACTCTCTCTCTCCCCCCTCTCTGCCTGCGTGTGGGTGTCGTAATAATGTACGTATCCGAGGCTGGGCTAATGAGTGTTTAACAGGCAGCTAGTCGGCCGTATAGCGCTTTAGACAACCAGTCAGTCAGCCTGCAGCCTGCCAGACCAGGGCTGATTTACGGCCCATGGGTGCAGCGCTGGGAAACCCTCTGTTACCTCCGGTTCAGCAGGCCGGCCAGGCCAGGGGCGTCACACCAAATTCTGGGCCCTGGGGCTGGGTACAAGATTCACACTGCGGGCCCCCCATGAATGTTCTTAAAGGAGTAGTTCACCCCCAAAATGACTTTTTTTCTATTGATTACTCATGCCATGGAGAGTAGAGTTCAATAATATTTTTTGTTTTTTGTCACATTCCTAAGACAAAAATTTTATTCTATTCGAGTAAATTTACCCCCATTGATTCCGGAACGAATGGGGGTAAATTTATTGTTATCCCATTTTTGTCTTAGGAATGCGACAAAAAACGAAAAATATTTTTGAACTCTAGTGTCTATTGTGTGGACTAATCAATAGGAAAAAAAAAGTCATTTTGGGGGTGTGAACTACTCCTTTAACCCATTTAAACGCATTATTACGCGTTATTTTGTGCTTTAATTGTGGAGAAATAGCAGATAATACAAGCTTGTAGATCTGGGGAATTTGTGCAAGTCTTTGACTATTTCAAATCCTTTTATGTCAGTGGGTACTCAAACTTTTTCATATGAAGGACCCCCACAATGATATGTATATTTGGCCACGGACCCCATCTCAAAATATTTATAGTTCCAGGGACCCCCCAGAAGCAAAATTTGAGTTACAAATGTTCACTTAAAAAATACACATATTCAAAGAGATTGCACATTCTCACTACTTTTCAAAAATAGCAGATCTACAAGCTCGCAGCGCGGCACTCGGTGCCGCGCTGTGAGCTTGTATATCTGCTATTTTTCAATAGCTAAAGTATAAAAGAATTAAGGCCCCTCCACCTTGGGCCCTGGTAACTCAGTCCCACTCCCCCCCCCCCCCCCCCCCCTTGTGACGCCCCTGAGAGACATACACACACAACAACGGATCGCTAATTTGTTTACTACCCTGCTCCTCCCACAGCAGACCCCGCCTAGAGAGAGAGAGTTAGCTCACTTACGTCGACTCCCATAGTAAGCGTGGAAAGCCTATAGTATTTACTCTATGGTGGGAAGCTAACTTAGCCTAGCTTACTGGAGCCTGTTCTCATTCTTAGCGAGCCTCTGCCACGTCCGCCCCCATTCATTTTTCACTCGCTGGTAAGTAGACTAAATCACGTCTTTTTCACTCTTTTAATAATGTTATCTACCTTAGAGAGGCCAGTGGAATGCGTTAAAAATGGTGAAAAAGACGTGATTTGGTCTACTTACCAGCGAATTAATGGCTACGGCTAGATGGGGGCGGACGGGGCAGAGGCTCGCTAGGACGCCATGGGAAGCCACTTCTGGTCTGCGGCAAGTTCAAAGTGTGACGCCACTCTCCTTAGACTGCTCTGGTGTGAAGTAACTAAGTACAGTTTTGTGTATTTTTTCTTGCTTTGCTGGATTTTCAGTACGTTTACTTCTACTGTACTCCACTACATCCCAGAGGCAAATATTGTAACGTTTACTCCACTACAATTATTTGAAAACTTTAGTTAGTATACTTACTTTGTGGATTTTGATAATCAATACAAAACAAACTTCAGACCTATACTGTATATACATTGGCTATTTGAAGCTTGTAGATCTGCCATTTTCAATAGATTGTTATACATTTTTCTAAATTTGACAACTTTCTACAATAATGGCCGGGTAGCTAGGCTACTACCACTTTTGGTACTTTTTAAAAGTATATTGTGATGCCAATACCTTGGTACTTTAACTCTAAAACGAAATTTTGAATACAAGGTTCAAGGTTGTACTTTATTGTTACATCTTTTGTACAGGTACATAAGAGTAAAACTTATTTTTATTTTTTAGAGGAGTTTATATATATATATATATATATATATATATATATCCATTGCAATCATTTTGTTTTGCACGAAAAAAAACATTCCTTGGGCTATAAATGGCCCCACATAACGCCCACAAAACTGTGAAAAGTGATGACACATCACTAAACCATTGTTTTGTGGGTAGCCAAGGAATTGTTTTTTTGTGCAAAACAAATGCTTGCAATGGATTCAGAATCATGACACACCCTAGTTAGACCCCTCACATCCTACTTGAAGCAGATTTTTTTCTGGGTATTTTCCTCCTAGTATAGAAAGTCGATGGGAGCCCACTTGATTTGGCCACTGTGACGACCCCGAAGGTCACCGACTCGGGCGCCCTAGCTAAATCATTAGAGCATGCCCTGGATGCATCTGTGCAAAATGTGGCGCTTTTAGACTGATTAGCACGAAAAAACCCTAAGGCACCCGACTACCCGTCAACCCCCAGGGCAGGCGACTGGTGCTAGACTATACCGCTATACACGCCGTATGTGGGGGTGATGCAACGCCAGAGGCGGAGAAGTGTCTTGATTAATATTCGGGGGGGGAAGATGCGCTAAACTCCCAGTGACCCCCTTGGGGCAAAAGGCACAACAACCTCCCCAACCCTTCTCCAAAAAAACAGAAAGACATATTTTCACGGGCGACTTCACAAACCTCAACAGTTACAGTCGCGACCGAGGTCAAAGCGAAGGTTTTACCGTGTCACGCATAATTATCTGCCAGCTGTGTGGGCGTGCGAGTGTATCAGCTAGGGATGGGACGATATGAACATTTCTTATCACGATTATTGTGACAAAATAAATCGCAATTTACGATATTATCGCGATAATCAAAATCCATTATCCTGGGGTGGAACGTTTGCCAAAAACTAGCAGATCTGCAAGCTCACAACGCGTTGCAACGCCCATCCCTATATAGTATCAGTGTCAGTGCGTGTGTGTGTGTGTGTGTGTGTGTGTGTGTGTGTGTGTGTGTGTGTGTGTGTGTGTGTGTGTGTGTGTGTGTGTGTGTGTGTGTGTGTGTGTGTGTGTGTTCGTAAGACTACGCATGTGGGCGAGCCGATCTGATAAAACCAGGGTTGATGGCATCTGGCCTCGTGCCAAGGTGAGTGACAAACAAACGTGGGTGGGGGGGGGAGGAGCGACGGGTGTCTGTCTGTCCTGCCCTCCCCCCCACCCCCCACACCCGTTCAAATTCCACTGATACGACTTTAATCAGGTCTAATCTGCTTATCGGCCTCCCGGGAGGCACCGTCGTACAGCCCAAAGTGCTTAACGTAGCAACACCCTCCCCCCTCCCCCCCCCCCCCCCCCCACACACACCACACCATAAGAATACTAGAAAGCATAAGGTGGGGCTGAGGTTGTTGTTTTTTTCCTTCTCCTTTGACTTAATCTGATTAATCAGAATAAACTAATGCAAGAAAGTGTCTCGATGCCGCACCGCCACACCCCCATTGTGATCCCTGCCTTGTTCTTCTCTCTCTCTCTCTCTCTCTTTCTCTCTCTCTCTCTCTCTCTCTCTCTCTCTCTCTCTCTCTCTCTCTCTGGATTCCTCAACTTATTGTGCCACAAGTAACCAAGATGTAGGGCGCCGCTACACATTCCACATTTCTATTCCTCCTTCCCACAGTATGAGGTCGACTTCAGCAGATTCAGACACGGAGTATGAGTATAAGTTGGCCCCGATCATCTTCTGATCGGGGGCCAATCAGTGGACTGCGTTTCAACTGCTGTCCGCACAACAGGTAAAAAGCTTCCCCTGATTGGTCCATGTGTAGATGGTGACGTAGATGCTTGCTGCAGCATTTCAAAACAACATGGCTGCGACACGTGTAACGGTTAACGCTGAAACAATAAAACAAGCGATAAGTGAAGTTATTTCAGAGTTGGAATCAATTACAATAATTAAAAAGGAACAGGAGTATGCGCTAGCAGAGTTCATCGGCCCGAAAAGACGCGTTTGTTTGCCGTTCTTCCGACTGGCTGAGAGATGTTGTTTGCTACGCTGATTGGTTAGAGGAGTCTGTCTGTCAAGGCAAGTACTCCCGCCCCACTTTTCAAGCTGCCTATGGGGCTGTTAAGTCTGACATCATTTTGTAGGCAGAGGAGAACTTTTGGGGCCAAAAGGCCCCAGCGCCCGTGAATCTTTTTACTATTTTTACTATTTACAAATTTTTCTTCTCTTGGTTGTTGAAAGGAAAGTGGTAGAATTATACTTTAGTCGTTATTTTTATCTCGGATCTGTTGAAATAGCGAGGGACATTGACAATAAATCTGCTCTGCTTGGAGGTCTGACTACAAGACAAAATGATGTCACGGCTTAAAAGCCCCCAAGTCCAGTCTTATATTGTGGGAAGGAAGGAGTGAGTGAATGCACACACAGTATGAGGCTGGCTGGCCAGGCTATAGAATCTCTGTACCGTTGCTGTTGCTGCTATACCTTACCATCGGCCCCATGCGTTTAGAGATGCGATGCGCGTTCGCTTCCGTACAGCATAGCCAGTCGACTCCGCGGGGGGTGGGCCGGGGGGGGTGGTTCCAGCGTGCGGATTCCCCCCGTTGCTGAGTAGACGCTATCCTCGCGTGACCCCATGCAGCTCACCCCCCCCCCCCCCCCCCCCCCGACACACACACACACACACACACACCCCGGAGTATTAATCTCACTCTGGGTTTAAATGAGTGATGTTGCATGCTGGGATACGACATACTTTATTTACAGTGATTCCCTGGACTTATCATGGCATCATTGACTGGCATCAGGGCCGTCACAAGGGGGGGGGGGGGGGGAGTGGGACTGAGTTACTAGGGCCCAAGGTGGAGGGGCCTTAATTATTTTATACTTTAGCTATTGAAAAAATGGCAGATATACAAGCTCACGTGTCCCTGGAACTAAATATTTTGAGATGGGGGGGGGGGGGGGGGGGGGGGTTCAGAGGCC
>NC_137832.1:61949330-61951830 GCF_963921795.1 Nannobrachium achirus | reverse complement strand
TACATTGGTGCCGTGACCCGGATCCAGGCTTCCCCGTAGGAAGAGGTCAAAGGGGGGTGAGTGTGGCGGAGAGAGTCGCAGCCCCAGCCTTGAAGCCTCAAAAGTCTAGTATCTGCCCTCATTCCATAGGGGTATCCCTTTGGTGTAATGGTTAAGATATTGGACTTCCACGCAGTTGACCCGGGTTCGAAGCTGGTTAGGATCACCTCCGTTACATATATACGTACGTTTACAGTATGGTCGCTGTCTGGCAGGAAACGTGTTTAGCCAAAACCGTTCATTTTCAGGAAATGGTGGTGGAGAATTAAAATGGATTCAATGAAGTCATTATTTAATCACAAGCTCTCGTTAATGTCATTGGTGTGGAGTGTGCATGTTCTCCCTGTGTCCCCTAGGGCAGTGGTTCTCAACCTGGGGGGTCGGGACCCCCAGGGGGTCCCCAAATTATTTTGGCAGGGTCCCCAGATGATTAACTTTAATGTGCAACATTGTTTTCTCACTCAACAGTAAACAAACCAACATAAAGTTGAAGTGTATAAAGGGTATATGAAAATTTCTTAAGCGACAATTTAAAGGGGAAGACCACCCATTTTCAGTATTGAACTATGTCATTAATATACCTTAGAGGAGTTGTGTGGAAATACAAAAAAGTTCCCCCTCTTCTGTGTTGCCTAGAACTGGATTGTAAAGTACAATGTGTACAATGTGTGATGTCATCAAGTTGTAATTTGCAATACAAACCCCAAAATCAATCCTCCAGTTCTAGGCAACACAGAAGAGGGGGAACTTTTTTTTTATTTCAACACAACTCCTCTAAGGTATATTAATGACATAAGTGGAGACACTGAAAACTATCCGCTTCACTGGATCCGTGTAGTCAAGATAGGCGGATATTTCTGAAGACAATGACATCACCGTAATCTTCGCGCATGCCCATTGATTCTTTTGGCATGTAACACGAATCCCAGTCAACACTCTCTTGTGCTCTCATGGCCTTGTATTGTACGGCGATATTAAGCAGCAACTCAACCTCATCGTCGGTCCATATAAAAATTTTATCACTTTTTTCACTTTTATCTTTTTTCTTCTTGCTCTCCATGACTTCACTCACGTGTTTTCAGTAGCTGTTTGTTTTTGTTTTTGATTCACTGCCGGTGTTCCGGCTTAGTACTGCGCATGCTGAGATGCTGAGCCTATTCTTCTATGGTAGAGCACTCTGGGTATTACTTATCCCTTACCACCACGGCGCCACCTACTGGCCTGGCATGCTTGTTGGAGCCTATAATTATAGACCTCCCTCCATGCCTCCCTCTAGTGGAGGTCTGGGGACTCATATTTTAGACCTAGATATCCAGCTCCGTGTGGACCTAGATAGTTTTCTATCTGGATATCAACAATCTATCTGGATATCAACAATCCAGCTCCGTGTAGCCGGGGCCATAGTTCAATATTGAAAATGGGTGGTCTCCCCTTTAAGGACTTTTTAATACCTCTAAAATGACAAATTAAACATTGACCAAATTTTGTGAGTGTAGCGCCCAGGATTACATTAGATAATTGACAACGGGTGAAAAATGGGTTATAAAATGTGTGAAAAAAAAGGGGGAATTAATTTATGAAAAAAAAAAAAAAAAAAAAAAACACAAGACAAAGTACTGTATGAGCCATACCATTTCGTTTGACTCGGTTCAAAAGATATTGTGAAATTAGATGATCTATAGATCAGCTATTTTCACAAATCTTCACAACTCTCTTATATTATTATTGACAATTCGGATTGTCAGTTTGTTCAGTTTTTATAGTATAGTATAGTTTGTTGATTACGTTTGATGCAGTAATGGTCTTTTTATTCTCTTTCTTTCTTTCTTTCTTTCTTTTTGTTAGGTATTAAAGATGTCTTCAAAGTCCTTAAATTTGCACCGTCAAACCATCAGTCCTCCGTCCGTCCGTCCGTCCGTCCGTCCGTCCGTCCGTCCCTTCCATCAACCTCCCACCTCTTATCATTATAAAATACGGTCAGTAAACTCGGAGCAAAAAAAAAAAAAGAAAGGAAGAAAAGAAAATAATAAGAAGCATGCATATCATTTTCACGCATGGATGCGACACATATCTTTGAAACGGAGACGTCTCCTATTTTGATGCGAGGGCTAATGAGAGGCGCACTCAGACATTCAATGTAGAAGGACACACCTGTGTCTATGCACACGCACCCATGCACGACACACACACACACACACACACACACACACACACACACACACACACACACACACACACACACACACACACACACACACACACACACACCCATGCACGCACACACACACACACACACACACACACACACACACACACACACACACACACACACACACACACACACACACACACACACACACACACACACACAGGGGCGTCACACCAAATTCTGGGCCCTGGGTACAAGGATTCACTGTGGGCCCCCCATGAATGTTAACTATTGAAAAATAGCAGATATACA
>NC_137832.1:61939330-61944330 GCF_963921795.1 Nannobrachium achirus | reverse complement strand
ACAGATAAAAGGGCAGCGGCTCAAGCCCCCTTTGATGTCTATGTGTGCACGTGCCTGCATCTGCGCTCCTAACAATGACGTCAATTAGCAAACCTCTGCAGGGACTCGTACTGCACGCACAGAGAGCTGTCTCTGTTTAATGTCTAACACCTTTCAGGAGGATGAAACTGACCAGGTTCCTATTGACCTATCAATGATAAACCTGGAGAGGAGAGGAGAGGAGAGGAGAGGAGAGGAGAGGAGAGGAGAGGAGAGGAGAGGAGAGGAGAGAAGAGAAGGATCTAGTTGATGAGTTATATGACCATTCTGCCCCGAGACTCACTACAGAGGGTATGAATGGCAAATCGAGTGGCAGAGTGAGTGGCAAAGTGAGCATAACGTTGTTTAATACAATCTATGCAAGTGTAGCCCCCACAGTTAGTACCAGCCATGAATCAGCGACAACGGCCCTGCTAATCGGGCTCAGCCCTATTAGCACGACTGGTTGTGCGTTGGTCTGGCGAGCGGGAGTCCCAGCTTCCGCGCATCACTACACAAGGACTTTTCTATTTGGATGTGTGGGCTGTCAAGGCCAGAGAGTAGTTTTTTGCCACTCAGTAGGCGTTCCCGCATAACTTCTGGGTATGATGATGATGTCACGTGCATACCCTCTATATATACCTTGACAACAAGACAACAAACATAAGAACACACACGCACACACGCACACGCACACACACACACGCGCGCGCACACACACACACACACACACACACACACACATACACACACACACACACACACACACACACACACACACACACACACATCGACATGCATGAATACCCACATTCGTTCACGTCGTGCGCCCACACACAAACAAACAACAAAGTCAAAGACGTACATACACACACACACACACACACACGCGCAGACAAATACGCACTCTTCTAAACGGTTTGTTTACCGCAGAGCTGTGCTTTTCAAAACGCCGCCGCCGAGGCGCACGGAGTCAGCAGCCATGCTTCCATCTACAGTACGTCAGGCAAAGACATCCACCACACAGAGACAGCTGTACAGAAGAAATGGGGGGGTGTGGGGGGGAGTGTGGGGGGGTTGAGGGGTGTCACACAAACATTATAAAGCACGGCACTTTGGGGCATGTGTCACGGTTTATGATGTGTCAAAAAATGTCAGACGGAGAGTATACTGTATGGCCTCATACGCACACAGAGCCACTCATAACGCTATATCTCTGTGCGCTGTAAATCTCCCAAAGCGGGAGAAGAGTTATGGACTGGAATTCGGGAGAGCATGGTTAATGCGGTCGTCTCCAATGCATGGGAATACACTCCTACTGAGGAATGGGACACAACAGGAAATAGCTTTACAATCTTTTTGGGGGGGCTAGAGGGGCCAATAACTGTCACTTCAGTTTAGCGTTTGCTGAATCCGCAGCCCCGGCCTCCTCCTCCGACCGGCGTCTGGACAACAGTTTGTCGACAGAGAAGAAGAGAGTCCTGACAGTTAAATACCGTCCCGCTAGATGAAGGCTCTCGTTCCCCCGGACCTGGACGCCGGAGGAGAGACGTCCCAGGGAGTCCCATATGCACCCCCGGGTGACTGACTGACTGACAGACACCCTATGTGAGTGCCAACGTGGGAGGTGACAGGTGGAACCAGGTTGTTGGGAGTATAGAGTGAGTGCGAGTTGTTCCGCGCGATTACGGCCCACGAGGTAAACGGGTGCGTCAGGTTTTTGTGAGGTCTGGTGTCTCCGCCCACAGCCTTCTCTACAGTCCTCTTTTACTGGTTTTGGCATTTATAGGGTTTGAATGCGGTGAGCGGGATATCTTTACTGCTCTCCAACGCCATGAAAGAAACCCCCGACCGAAATGACAGCGCTGGGGAAAGTCAGCCGTCATCGTGTCCTACCTTTTTTTGCGCTCGGAATTATTCAACCCACATTTGAAAACAGTGTTGTTTTTGACAGGAAATTTTGATTCGTTTTAGTCATAGTCTTTTGAATAAACTGTAATTTAGTTTTAGTCTTAAATTAGTCACCTGACAAGTTTTAGTTTTAGTCTAATTTTAATCGACTAAATGTCATAAGATTTTAGGTGACTAAATCTACAGTTGATTGAGTCAACTTAAATGTATTTTGGCGGGCCTTGATGGCATCGTAATGACTGATTCTACTTTTGGTTATGTGCTGAAAATAGCAGATCTACAAGCTCACAACGCGTCGCAGCGCTGTGAGCTCAACATGTAACACCTGAGAGCAACCAACATAAAATTACTCTTCTCCACTAGTCCCTCCCTAACGTTTTAGTCTAGTTTTTATTTTGTTGACGAAATTGTCAATATATTTAGTCTTAGTTTTAGTCATCACAGCTTCATTTTTATTTCGTTTTTATTTAGTTTTCGTCAGTGAAAAAAACGCAGTCGACAAACATTTACATAGTTTTAGTCGACAAAATCAACACTGCTCTGAAAATTTGTTTTATTAGTGTAGCCACTGTTCCTTATAACTTATAACTTGTGAACTATCCTCAAAACCACACTTTTTGAAACATTCAGCGCCATTGCAATTGTTTTATATCCTTTTCCTTTTTTTGTGCAAAGCAATAATCTTTTATCTGAACTTTTCTGACCATTCCTTAGCCTAGTTCCAGACCCTGAATCGCTAGCCACACCCCTTTAATTTTTTTGTTTTGGCGATTCAGGGGTCTAGAAGTGCTCTCATTGAGGAGGCCTGCCTCGGTTGAAAATCCGTACGGCGAATCAGCGCCGTGAATCAGCGTCTTGTGATCAGCATGGGTGGGGGTTTCCCAGAACTCATGTGTGTTTCCAAGTACACCAGCGCCGCCGCCGTACCGTACCGCGCATCGCGTCGCGATAAAATGCGGTAAATTGCGGTAAAATGCGATCGTATCGATCTCGCTATGAAACACCAGTAGCAGGCATGTTATGTTGTGTTTGATTACTAGTTCGTAGTGCTCCTATTCTGACTGTTTCTTTGGTTAGCAAGTAGCACTAGCAAGCAACAGGCTAGCCACTAGCCAGCCAGTCATGTGTTGGTCGGTGAACCAATCGCTGAAGACTGCCTCTTTTTGGCAACGCCCATCCCTGCAAACGCCCTGGGGGGAAGAACTTTCAGACTGAATAATGAAGTGAAACGAAATGTCAATTCAGACTGAGTGTCAGGCTAACCATTCCTAGGACTTGGCCATGTTTCTAACTGCTCTGATCACAGTCAACAAGTCAACAAACTTCTAGTCAGGCCATGTTGCACATCTGATGCAACTATTTAAGCCTTTGATGAGTCGATTGCAGTTGATTACAGATGTTTTCAGGTTGCTTTGGTTGAGCTATTTACATTGTTCTTGTGATTTATTTAATACATTCAGTTGACAGTTTGTGAATTTAGCCAATAAACCAGATTTACGGTATAACCCTTTAAAATAATTATTAATGTATGAATCTTTCTTTAAATTTTTTTTATCCCACAATTTTGTAACCCATTTTTTCACCCAGTGCTAATTGCCTATGTAATCCTGGGCTCTGCTCTCCCTATGCCGCGCCTGGGGAGACAACGGACTGACCTCATGCTTCCTTCTATGCATGAGGAGTCCAAGTTGCTTCTTTTCACCTGACAGTGGAGATTTCCCTGGTTTGGACGTAGCGCGTGGAAGGAACACGTTATTCCAACCAGTTCCTTTCCCCTCCATCAGGCGCCCCGGCTGGCCAGGGGGAGGCATTATTGAGACCAGGATTACGTGCATGTTTTTGTGAGGGTATCAACCCTAGGAGACACGGGGAGAACATGCAAACTCCACACAGAAAGGCCCTATCGCCAACCCCACCTAGGGTGTGGGCGCTGATGACGCGGAGGAGGAACACGCCGCCAGCGCCCACAGTGTCCCCCGGCGGGAATCGAACCCAGGACCTTCTGAATCTTTCTTTCAACTCGGATCAACTCGGATAAAGCTACAAAGTAACACAAAAAGTCCCCCAAAAACGAGGAAGAAAAGTAACGTTTTTCACATTTCAAGTGACAGAACTATTTAATAGAGGGTTTGTCACATGCTGTCATTGTTTCCATAGTTACTGCTCCCATCACTGAAGGATAGCGATAACGATAATAATAATGATAATAAAGAAGAGAGAGAAAATATAAAGAACATTCTTATTGTCATTCCAGTTTGGTGTGAATATGTGTTACAAACCTGGACCAATCAAAGGTTCATGCCTGAAGCTTTACTAGAAGAGAAGCCCTGCATGCGACCGGAAAATACAATTTCTAAGCACTGATTTGCTTTGTTTTAAAAGCAATGATTCAAAACGCAACAATAGGCCTATCCCGAAAGTAGGCCGTCCACATCGGCAATACATCTGTTTGCAATTAGTTTGATTGCAATTAAATCATGAATAGACAATTATTATTTTTTCCTCCATCCCCACAAAAGTGGTTCTGCTGCCCAGCAGGTGAACTGTTTTGTCCTTGACGTGCATAGTCAAGTAAAAATAAAGCTGAGGTTGGAAAAAATTGTGTTATTTAGTTTTTCAACTGATTCTGACAGGAAATTAGGTCTACTAGCCAGGATAAAAAATCTACCATAATCTGCTCAATACCCACAGTGGCCAAATCAAGTTGGGCTCCCATTCATTGGCCCCAGAAGACGCCCACAAAACTGATGAAAAGTGATGACTCATCACTTCTCATCACTAAACCATCATTTTCTGGGGCCATTTTTAGCCCAAGGAATGTTTTTTGTGCAAAACAAATGCTTGCAATGGATTCAGCATCATGACAAACCCCTAGTTAGACCCCTCACATCCTACTTAAAGCAGATTTTTTTCTGGGTATTTTCCTCCTGAATAGAAAGTTGATGGGAGCCCAACTTGATTTGGCCACTGTGGGTATTTGCAGTGAGCAGATCATGGTAGATTTTTTATCCTGGCTAGTAGACCTAATATCCTGTCAGAATCAGTTGAGAAACTAAATAACACAACCTGAG
>NC_137832.1:61906830-61934330 GCF_963921795.1 Nannobrachium achirus | reverse complement strand
CCCCAGCTCTCATTTCTCACATGGCCCTCTTCTAGCGCCACCATCAGGCCGATTTTTGCAAAACATTTTTGGACACTGCTCCTACAGGTTTTGGCCTAAAATCACACAAAGCGGTACACATGTATCTCTAAAGTCATGTCATCAATATGGATCTGTCCCATTTCCCATATTCCCTCCTGATTGGCTACCATGTCGTACTGATGCTTGTAAGATCCCTTTCCTGGAATAAACCCAAATGCTATTATAACTTATAAGATGTTTCCTTCGTTTATTGATGTCAATAATAATAATAATGAATACAAACATGTGCATTTTTTAAGTTAGGTATATCTGCTATAGTTTATCTCGTTGCCCAGGGCAACGGTTGCAAACAGTATATGCAGACAAAGGTTGTAACCTTCAGCAGAGCGGCGTCATTGTTTACAGAATGAAACCGTCTATACTATACTGTATGCATATAGAGGCTGTGGAAACAGCATGGTTGTTAAATACATTAATTAAAGTTAAATAAGTATGGATCTATAAATCCATAACCAAAATAAGAGAGACGAGCCAAAGGACGTATCTTAGATTGCTGTATTTGAGAGGAGTCAGACAGAGGAGACAAACAGTGAGCGTACCATAGCGGTAGTGTTCTAAATCTCTCTCTCCTCCAAGATGGAGGAGAACAGTATATAAAGAGTACAGTTTATGACAGTAAGAATCGTGGGACTCATTCATTTGTTCCCAGATCATAACAAGGAAGTAACAGGAAGAAAGGGACACGTAGTGTTGGTAAATTTCCACTAGTGACATACAGTATATCATGATTTCGTAGCCAGGGCAACCAAAGTTACTATGACCTGCAATCTATTTAGCCTGAACCTACAGTATCCGACCAAAATGTGGTCTCTATACTGTAAGTTCAGTTCATAATATATATTATATGGTCATATGAGCCTCATACACAAATCATGAATTATGTATCATAATTCTTATCTTATCAATGGTATTCAGGGACGTGCTGGGCCCCTATTCAGCCCGGGAAAAAGAGTTGGAGAGGCCCTCATTTGCACACTATAGAGAGAGAGATCTCTCTATAGCACTGCTGCTACTCAAAGATTTGCCATTTCAGATCATGACAAGTGACAAGCCAGTGGGCCAATTACTGTAAATGAGTTATATTTTGTCATTGCCGGGTGGAAACCTTGTATGTCCAAAACCGTTTGTTTTGTATTTATCATTTTAAAATTGATTTAAAGGTATATTCAGTGATTGTATTTCATTCAAATAAAAATATAATTGGTACATTTTCCATTCATTCTCCTCACTAGAATGTGTGCTGACCATATAAGGACTTCCACCATGGCCCGTGTTACGAGCATAGCTAGATTCGGGTTTCAGAGGTGGCCAGCCAGTCCTCGACCAATCAGGGTAGAGTATGGCCGTAGTTATGTTATGATGTTTAGTTATGATGGTCAAAATAAAAGTTTTGAGAAGAACCGCAGTCGCTCTGAATTAAGAACGTCTGCTAAATGCCTAGATTGTAAACTACTGAACTCATAAAATGCCACAGTCTCGTAGTAAATCACTATCATACATATCCTGAAGCTGGAGACGTAGGCCTAGCGATATTCAGTGATTGGGTCTAATGATCAAAACGAGAACATTATAATGGTGTAAAAAATCTATAAAAAACTAAACATTTCCACCCCCGGCCACTTTCATTATCACTGAATACACCTTTAAACAAGTGAAAACAGCCGATCTACAAGCTGTTGTATGCTTGTAGATCTGCTGTTTTCACTACTTTTGTGCAACAGCCTTGTATGATGAAGCAGGGCTTTGCTTTGCGAAAAAATGTATGAATTTGAAACTTGGAGATAAGAGGTTTCTGCCCGACAGTGACGATTTACTTTGTTGGCCGCCCAGCCCCCAAAATGGAACAAAGGCCGACATTTTATTTTTATTTTTTTATCCTAATGGCCGGCCTGGACCGGCCGGGAATGAACCGGCCGTTCGGGAGTTGTCCCGCTTTTCCCAATGGCCAGCACGTCCCTGATGGTATTGCTGCGCTGTATGAGGGGTTGAGGCGTTATAGGGACGTTGTTTACCGCAGCATAATTGATATGGACGTGTTGGTGCAGTTACAGTACCCTACGATATGGACGTGTTGGTGCAGTTACAGTACCCTACGATATGGACGTGTTGGTGCGGTTACAGTACCCTACGATATGGACGTGTTGGTGCAGTTACAGTACCCTACGATATGGACGTGTTGGTGCAGTTACAGTACCCTACGCAGGCTGCTTCTGAGTCTCTGAGCCTTCAGCGTAATCAAGGAGAGATTTATGAATACCCCGGGTTCAGGATAACTTCACCATATCAATATAATCATTTCAGTTCACCTTCTTTTGTTGATTTCTTCTCACTCACCCCCTCTCTCTCCCTCTCCCTCTCCCTCTCTCTCTCTCTCTCTCTCTCTCTCTCTCTCTCTCTCTCTCTCTCTCTCTCTCTCTCCCTCTCTCCTGGCGGTGATGTTTTGCAGAAGTGCTTTTAAAAGCCCCAGAGGGTAAATAGTGCTTGAAAAGTAAACAGAAATGAGCTGACCTTGCCAAAGATTTTGGCTCTTGACAGCGGAGCTGTTTTAAGACTTCAAGAGGCAAGGGTCACAACTATAAACAAGTCCATTCCAATGCCACCGACACACACACACACACAAAACGCGCACACGCACACGCACACACACACGCACACGCACACGCACACACACACACACACACACACACACACACACACACACACACACACACACACAGGGAAAGCAAACAAGGTCCTGGCAATGGAACATAAATTAATGAAAACACCAGAGAAAGAGAATGTGGGAGAAAAGAGACGCAGAGACAGACAGACAGAAAGACAGACAGGGACAGAGAGAGAGATAGGATGAGATAGGCATAAAAAGAGAGAGAGTGGGAGGGCGATCCATTCGTCGCTGATGAGTGTGACACAACTGGTGGAAGAAGCAGCAGTAGAAGGTGGGGGTCCCTGAATTATTTCGGGGGGTCCCCAGATGCATGATTAACTTAATATGCAACACATGTTTCCTCACTCAACTGTAAACAAACCAACATAAAGTTTAAGTGTATAGAGGGTATCTGCACATATCTAAAGTGACAATTTAAGGACTTTTTAATACCTCTGAAATGACAAATAACATTGGCCAAACTGTCAAATATTTGAGGCATATTGTGAAAATAGCAGATCTACATGCTCACAACGCCTCGCAAATTTTACAATAGAACCGAGTTATACAAAATGTAATGCCTCAACTCTTAGTGCTCATCAGTGTGTGTGTGTGTGTGTGTGTGTGTGTGTGTGGGGGGGGGGGGGGGGTTAGGGTTAGGGCGGGGGGGGGGGGGGGGGGGGGTCCCTGGTTAAAATATGATTATTTTGGGGGTTGCGGCCTGAAAAGGATCAGTGGTGGAAAAAGTAAGTAAAAGTATCAATACTGCAATGAAGAAATACTTCTGTAGAAGTAGAAGAAGTCCGGAATTTTAAATGCACTTGAGTAAAAGTACAAAAGTATTTTTCATCAAAATGTACTCAAAGTTCCAAAAGTAGAAAGTACTCGTTATGCAGAAAGTCCCGTTTCACACGTTTTCAAATGTGTGAAATCTATAAAAAAAATATATATAATAAAAAAAAAATGAAACATTTAAAATAGCAGATCTATGCGTCGCCATGCAACGCATTGTGTGCTTGCAGATCCACTATTTTCTAATGGCCAAAAGATATATAGGGCTGAAGTGGCTTATGTATGTTTAGTAATAACAATCAAGATCTTCAAAGTAACTAAAGTTGTCAAATAATTGTAGAGGAGTAAAAGTACAATATTTTGATTCGAGGTGTAGTGGAGCAGAAATAAAAGTATTGGACCTTGGAAACACACGAGTAAGGTACAAATACCTCAAAATTGGTACTCACGTACCATACCTAAGTAAATGTACTTAGTTACTTTACACCACTAAGGAGGAGGGGGGAGAACCGTACGTGGCTTCGGGGAGGAGAGGACATGCAGGGGTGCAAAATTCCACACCAGAGTATTTAAGGCCGGATATGAGTCACCTCGCCTGGCATGTGTTTTTGTTCTAGGCACGGGGTCAGAGGTCAGGGCTCCCAGGGCCCCCGAGCAGCCAGGTCGCTCCCCTCGCCCTGCGGAACCTGATCGGCCCTCGGCCCGCACCGCACACCTCCCTGCACCTCCCCGCTCACCGCAGGGGCCCCCCACACCTCCCTGCCTCACCGCAGGGGCCCCCCACACCTCCCTGCCTCTCCCCGCTCACCGCAGGGGCCCCCCACACCTCCCTGCCTCTCCCCGCTCACCGCAGGGGGCCCCGCACACCTCCCTGCCTCTCCCCGCTCACCGCAGGGGGCCCCGCACACCTCCCTGCCCTTCCCCGCTCACCGCAGGGGCCCCCCACACCTCCCTGCCTCTCCCCGCTCACCTCAGGGGCCCCCCACACCTCCCTGCCTCTCCCCGCTCACCGCAGGGGCCCCCCACACCTCCCTGCCTGTCCCCGCTCACCGCAGGGGCCCCCCACCCACCACCACCACCACTCTCAGGGACGTGCAGAGAATGTTAGTGAGGCAGGGGCATGGACGGATTAACCCCCGCGAGGGCCCCTGGCCGATAATTTTTTAGGGCCCCCCCACCCTCCACCATAACTCCCCCCTTCCTCCCGACGTGCACTATCCAGCTCGGATTTTAAGCCATGATGATCATCTGTGGACCACGAAAGCACCTGTAGACAACAGAGGAGGGGCCCACACATTTGATTTTTGATTAAAATATACATTTAATTTTTGTAAATTGTCAATGACCACGCGGGCCAGTTCCCCCAAGGGCCCATAAGAGCCAAGGGCCCCTGGCAACGGCAGTAGTATCGCAATACTTAGAAGTCCGGTCCTGACACTCCGCTGCCTCTAGATGTCGCTGTATTATAGTAGCTACTTCTCCTTCCCACCGTTCAGTGAGTGAGGTATCTCGAGAAAATGGCTGCGAACGACGAAAACAACAACATTAGAGCAGCGCCTTCAGCTTTTAAAGCTGATATATCGCAATAGTATCGTATCGCAAAGATTCGCAATATATCGTGATACTATTGCATCGTGACCCAAGTAACGAGATACGTATTGCATCGCGAGATTAAGCATAATCAAGCGAATGCTGGAGATGTGGCGTAACGGCATGGATTTCTACACAGAGAGGGCAGTTCTTTCAACATGAGACGCTGCATTCAAGTTCAGGAGAGTTTGGACAAGGCAATTAATTCTCTTGAATGCTGCCTTCAGGTATGTCACGGAAAGAGGGCATGTAGAGAATGTTAGAGAGGCAGGGGTTGAAATTTCTAAAAGGGCCTTTGGTGAAAATATTGAAAATAGCAGACCTCCAAGCTCACAAATCGTCGCAGCTATTTTCCGCACTTGATACTAGGGCTGCACGATATGGACAAAATGACATATCTCTGTATTTATGCCAAATATTTAGATATCTATACGATATACAATATTACCGTACACATTTCATATTCAATATTTTAAGTGTTGCAACAGTAAAAACTAAGCATTATTCAAAAAACTGCATAATAACAAGTCAATATCACTCCTGATTCTAAGTGCTATTGGGTTCCCACACTTGCTATTTGATATTCTAATTGTAGCAAAAGGCAACGATATGAGCGATATTGGAGATATGGGCAATTAAATCTCCCAAGGTGATGTATTGCGATATCGTTGCATTTTACAATACTGATATTGCGCATGGTCATACCTCGATAACGATACGATAACGATATATTGTGCAGCCCTACTTGATACCACACAAAACTAAGCATAAGTGAATACTGGAGATGTGGCGTAACGGCACGGATTTTTACATAGAAAGCGCAATTCTTTCAACATAAGATGCTGCATTCAAGTTCAGGAGAGTTTGGACAAGGCAATTATGGCAAGGCAACAATGCTGCCTTCAGGTATGGCATGGAAAGAAGGCATTTGCATTTCTTTCGGGAGCGTAGCGATATTACAACGTAACATTTGTTCGACGCTGGTGAATGCTAACCTGGTGAAATGCTAACCTGCCGACACAGGCGAATTCTAACCTGGTGAATGTTAACCTGGTGAATGCTACTATGCCTAAACCTATAACCCCAACCCAAACTTCAGTAAAACTATGCCTAAACCTAACCCTTAGTCAAAATAATGGGATTTGGAAATATCGAGATTTACTATAGTGACTACTGCATTCATGGTCTGGAGAGGGCACTTTTTACAGACAGATAAAAGGGAAGGGGCTCAAGCCCCCTTTGATGTCTTTCTTTGACAGTCCATCTCCCACCTTCCTTTGGCACGTGGTCCAAAACAGGGGGTTTCTGTTAACATATTCCGGTCAAGGACCCCCGAATTGATACCTATTATTAGGCCTCTGTGGTGTACAGCTCCCAACCAAAGCACAACACAGGTTTTTTGCAAAGCCAACAGGCTGTTTTATTCACCATAAAGTAGAAACACAGGTCTGATTTGCCAGAGGCTCAAATGGAACAAAGGATAACAGTATTGGCTTTTTGTATATAGTTCTTTTCTTAACGTCAAACAATAAGTCTCTAAAGGAAAAGGAGAATAACGTTAGTTTCAGTCAATGTCTCTTGCTCATCCTCTTCCTGGCCGAGCCAGGCAAGACATACGTGCCGGGATTAGGCAGTGGCCAGCACGGTGAGTATGGGGGATTTGAGTGATCGATATCACCGGGGGGGGGAAGAGAGAGGGGCGCAAGGCATGCAGCACCGGGCCTTTAAACAGAGCTCCTTCCTTGGCTCTTTGCCGTGCTCCTCTGCACGCTCGTTGCCAGGGGGGTTATTGCCGCCGCATAGTTGCCTATAGAGGAGGATAAGGTAATGTCAGTTACAGTCTTAATGTTTCACACAGGGACAGAATGTGTGGGAACAGTGGTGGGCTCGCCTTACCGCCAGGTTGCACGTCTGTCTCTTTGGAGAACCGGAGAGAGAGTGAGGGAGAGCGAGTTGCACTTTTAGGCGTGTCGCTGATTCGGGCCGGCTCCCGCAGGTGCGGTGGCATCAGTCTGATGGAGGATGAATGCGGGGAGGTACCGGCCTTCGATGACGCGTCCCAGCGGTAGGTGCGGTCCTCTTGGGCTCGCTCTCCCTACGTGCCACTCTCTCTCTCTGGTGACGCGCTTACCTGGCGGTGCTCCCTGCAGCGAGACACCACACACCTCCCCCCAATGATCGCGACTCCGGGTGCGATCTTCTTTTTCCTCTTCATATTGACGGGACAGAGCGTCAGCATGTGGGATGTCCTTGCCGGGCCGGTGTTCAACTGTGAAGCGGTAATTCTGCAATTCGAGAAACCAGCGTGTTATTCGATCATTTTTGTCCTTATTTTGTGACATCCACTTCAGTGGGGCATGGTCAGTAACCAGAGTGAAACGGCGCCCCCAGAGGTAATAACGCAAATGATGAATGGCCCACTTCACAGCCAGAGCTTCCCTTTCCACAGTCGAATAACGTGTCTCATGTTTTAATAACTTCCTACTGGCATACAGAATAGGGTGCTCATGTCCGTCAAACAGCTGCGCTAGAACGGCACCTAGGCCAGTACCTGAGGCATCGGTTTGCAGGACGAAGGGTCTCGAAAAATCCGGTGCCTTTAACACAGGTTCCTCACAGAGGGCTGCTTTTAGCGCGCCGAGCGCGCTCTCCGCTTGGGGGGTCCAGCAGACGCGCTGTGGGAGTTTCTGCCTGGTGAGCTCGTATAGCGGCGCTGCCAAGGTAGCAAAGTTATTTATAAACTTTTGATAATACGAGACAAGACCCAAGAATGATTTTACTTGCTTTTTGGTCACTGGTTTAGGCCAGTCTTTAACTTTCTCAACTTTCCGGGTCTGGGGTTTAACACAGCCCCGTCCGACTGTGAACCCCAGATAATCCGTTTCATCTAGTCCCAAACGACATTTTTTAGCATTTGCGGTCAGCCCGGCTTTCCTCAGGGCTCCGAGGATTGCATCTAAATGGATTAAGTGTGCGCTCCAACTGGGGCTGTGCACCACTATATCGTCCAAATAAGCACCGGCGTACTCCCGGTGCGGGCGCAATATATTGTCCATCATGCGCTGGAAGGTGGCCGGCGCGCCATGGACACCAAAAGGCAAAACGGTGTATTGAAATAAACCCTCCGGGGTTGAGAAAGCCGTTTTGGGCTTTGCGTCAGGGGACAGGGGCACTTGCCAATAACCCTTGGTCAGGTCCAACGTACTGACAAACCGAGCGGGGCCCAGCCGCTCGATTAGCTCATCCACACGGGGCATTGGATACGAGTCAAATTCTGAAATGTCATTTAATTTTCTAAAGTCGTTACAGAAGCGCAGGCTACCGTCTGGCTTGGGTACTATCACAATAGGGCTGCACCAAGGGCTGCACGATTCCTCTATAACACCGAGGCCGAGCATGTTCTGTACCTCTGTCTTTATGGCCTGGCGGCGCGCTTCAGGTATACGGTAGGGCCGTTGCCGTATCACTTTACCCGGGGTGGTGTGTATATCATGCTGCGCAGCCGTTGTGCGTCCGGGGGTTTCCGAGAACCGGTCCATGTTCCTTCCGAGTAGCTGCTTCAAGTCCTGTCTCTGCGCAGGGGAAAGTGCTTCTCCTAGGGGAACAGGTGGTAGAGCATTTGAGGTAGCAGTGAACAGTGCGGGCAGCGGAGGAGCGTCAGCTGAGTGCCACTTTTTCAACAAGTTTATATGATAGATCTGCTCTCCTTTTCTTCTTCCCGGCCTTCGAACGCGATAATTCACAGGGCCTGTACGTTCAATAACCTCGAATGGTCCCTGCCATTTGGCCAGGAACTTACATTCATTACTTGGCACGAGGACAAGCACGTTTTCCCCCAATTTAAATTCACGGACAGTGGCATTGCGGTTATACAGGCGCGCCTGTTCTTGCTGGGCCTTCTGCATGTGTTCTCGCACCAGGGGCCAGATTTTCGCAGCGCGGGCCTGTAGCTGCTCGACATGCTCTATCACGCTACGGTGGGGCGTGGGCTGGTCTTCCCAGGCCTCCTTTGCCAAATCGAGGAGGCCGCGCGGCCTTCTCCCATACAGGAGCTCAAAGGGAGAGAAACCCGTGGATGCTTGGGGGACCTCGCGGATAGCAAATAAAACATAGGGCAGCAGCTGATCCCAGTCTCGGCCGTCTACATCGGCTAGTTTCTTTACCATGCTTTTAACAGATTTTATGAAGCGTTCAGCGAGGCCGTCCGATTGCGGGTGAAAGACTGAGGTACGAATGCGCTTGATTTTTAACCATTTATAGAGTTGTAATAACACTCGTGACATGAAGCACGTGCCTTGGTCAGTGAGAATTTCATCTACTATGCCCATCCGAGTGAATAGCATGCAAAGCTCATGTGCAACTGCTTTAGCCGTGGCGGCGCGGAGAGGGATGGCTTCAGGGAAGCGTGTAGCATAGTCCACTATGACTAGTATGTACCGGTGCCCGCGGGCTGATTTGGGTAGCGGGCCGGCAATGTCTAACGCTATTCTGGAGAACGGCGTTTCAATGATTGGCAGCGGGATTAAAGGATTGCGCTGTACAGGTCTGGGAGCACACTTTTGACAGGGACCACACGCACGACAGAAATCCTCAACAGCTCTCTTGATTCCCGGCCAGTAAAACCGTGCCGTTATGCGGTCGTATGTTTTGTGCACGCCCAGGTGGGCTCCCAATTGGTGTGTGTGCGCCAGATATAACACACGAGTTACATGGCTCTTAGGGACTAGCAGTTGCTCTACAATCTCTCCGACTCTATCAATTACCCCCCGATACAGCAGCCCCCGTTTAACCGTAAAATAGGGTGAAGGCAACTGACTCACCCCGTCGTTGAGCTTCCCATCAATGGAGACCACCTGGCGGCGAGCCATCTCGAGCGTGGGGTCGGTCCACTGCTGCGTTGCGAATTCTCCGCGGCGATGAGGGCTGCTGTCGGGCTCCAAGTGTAGGTCCGCGAACGTATCCTCCGCCGTCCTCGTCTCTGAGGCGGCGCTTGGGGCAGCTGCAGGCGGGTCGTCAGCACCAAGGTCCTCCGGGCGGCGGCGCTCTTCACCGGTGGAGCTCTCACCGGGGCTGACATCGCTGGTGGGGGAGCCGAACACCGGGCACGCCTCGAGCGGTGTCGAGGGCCGGGTGCGGGTACGGGGACGGCGTCTTCGGGGCCGCGGGCCGAGCGTCAGGCCGGGATTCCAATAGCGGGCGAATAATTCGTTGTCAGCTCCGATAATCATGGGCACGGGGAGGTTCGGGACGACTCCCATCGGCAGCACTGCTTCTCCCCGGGGAGTCCGAACCCTCAGCCAGGTCACCGGGTAGTTGCGTAGGTCCCCGTGTACACAGGTCACTGGGACGGTGTCCGTGGAGAGCGGTCCGGCCAGCTCAGCATGAATGAGGGAGACTGCGCTCCCTGAATCGAGTAAGGCATGGGTGTCGACCTCCCCTACCTTCACAGGGACTTTAGTGTGCTGGCGGGGGCCGGGGCCGGTGAGCAGGCAGGCGCGGGCGCTCTCCGAGGTGGCGGCGCTGGCCATGTGAACGTCCCGGTCCCGTTCGGGGCAGGCCCATGATATATGATCTAATTTACCGCAGACGTAACACTTACGGGGTGCGGACGAGCGGCTGCCCCGATCCGGGGCAGCGGAGCGGGAACGGGGCGGCGAGGCAGGAAACGCTGGCGGCCGGGCTCGGTCTCGACCAGGCCGGGCATCCATGGTTCCCCTCGGCGGCTCGCTTCGGGAGCCGCGCATCATTTCTGAGCTAACCTGGTGGTTCTCCAATAACGCCACTAGAGCGTCCACCGAGGTGGGGCTCACTTGGGCGGCGTACTTGCGTGCGTCTGGCGGCAGTGCTCTTACACAGCGGTCTATTACAATCCTATCAATGCATGGCGGGTCCCCCGGTGAAGTCAGCCAGCTGTGGGTCATTCGGAGGAGGGCGGCTACCTGCGGTCTCGGAGGTTGGGAGGCCTGAAAGCTCCAGTTATGATATCGCTGGGCTCTTGCTGGTAAGCTATAGCCTAGGCTGGCGAGGATTGCTTCCCGGAGGCGACGGAAATCCCGGGCCTCGGCCAGCGGGAGGTCGCGGCATACCCGTTGGGCCTCGCCACTCAGAAACGGTGCTATTATATTACCCCACTCCGCCACCGGCCACCTCTCCCGTGCTGCCGTTCGTTCGAAGAGCTCAAGGTAGGCTTCGACATCATCCTCAGGGGTCAGTTTGGTGAGTACTGCGCTTGGTGGCTTACTTTCGTTATTCTCCTTTTCCATTCGTTTAATCAACTCTTTAACAGCGCTCTGTAAATCATTTTGACTGCGCAAAAGCGCCGTCAATGCCTGGTCCATATTATGAATTGGTTGGGATCACCGAATGGGTATTTTTACCCGTATTAGCCTCCACCATTTGTGGTGTACAGCTCCCAACCAAAGCACAACACAGGTTTTTTGCAAAGCCAACAGGCTGTTTTATTCACCATAAAGTAGAAACACAGGTCTGATTTGCCAGAGGCTCAAATGGAACAAAGGATAACAGTATTGGCTTTTTGTATATAGTTCTTTTCTTAACGTCAAACAATAAGTCTCTAAAGGAAAAGGAGAATAACGTTAGTTTCAGTCAATGTCTCTTGCTCATCCTCTTCCTGGCCGAGCCAGGCAAGACATACGTGCCGGGATTAGGCAGTGGCCAGCACGGTGAGTATGGGGGATTTGAGTGATCGATATCACCGGGGGGGGGGAAGAGAGAGGGGCGCAAGGCATGCAGCACCGGGCCTTTAAACAGAGCTCCTTCCTTGGCTCTTTGCCGTGCTCCTCTGCACGCTCGTTGCCAGGGGGGTTATTGCCGCCGCATAGTTGCCTATAGAGGAGGATAAGGTAATGTCAGTTACAGTCTTAATGTTTCACACAGGGACAGAATGTGTGGGAACAGTGGTGGGCTCGCCTTACCGCCAGGTTGCACGTCTGTCTCTTTGGAGAACCGGAGAGAGAGTGAGGGAGAGCGAGTTGCACTTTTAGGCGTGTCGCTGATTCGGGCCGGCTCCCGCAGGTGCGGTGGCATCAGTCTGATGGAGGATGAATGCGGGGAGGTACCGGCCTTCGATGACGCGTCCCAGCGGTAGGTGCGGTCCTCTTGGGCTCGCTCTCCCTACGTGCCACTCTCTCTCTCTGGTGACGCGCTTACCTGGCGGTGCTCCCTGCAGCGAGACACCACACCTCCCACGGAAAGGACTTCTGTGCCAGGGAGTCATGGACCCCCATATGTGAAGGTTATTATTTTTGGATTAGATTTAGTGTAGAATTCTGAGTAATGTAATGATGTGAACTGTCAGTAATGTATTTGGGGGGGAGAGAACCCGAAATGACCCCAAAATGATCGGATCATTGGGCTAGAACTTAGCCGGTGAAATGACACAGAAATTAACCACTTTCAACCACACATAAACTTTTCCTCAAGCAGATGCCATGCATTGCGAGCTTGTTGATCTGCCATTTTCGCATTTTTTCGCAGTACAAAATAGGACCTAAGTCGTTACACAGTTTCTCATTTCGCGGGGCGGAGGACCCCCTGGAATCCCTTCAAGGACCCCTGCTGTGAGGGTCCCCGGATCCCCACTTTGAGATCCACTGGCTTAAAGGGCCTCTGTACCATCTTTCTCTTTTTCTCTCTCTCTCTGTCTCTCTCTCTCTCTCCATGTCTCTCCCCAACGGTGCAAGACCTCCTCTGCAATACATCTTCAAACCGGGCCCTGCAATCTGTTACCTCCCCACAGGACCGGAACCCCTTCAGTCCACCACCCCAGAGACGGAACTGAGAACACAGACAGACACAGAAAAGGAGCTCTATTGGACACCAGAGTCTGTATTTATCCTGGCTATGAAGCTGGATGAACGGGGAGTTAGGGACTCCAGAAACGCTGGGCTGGGGAATAGCTGACCCAGATCACTCTATACCTCTGGATGGTTCTGAAGCATCCCGGCGGGACTGGTCTGTCCTGACCTCCATATTCTATCCAGATACCCGAGCCAATGTCCACAAAACAGGGTCACCATGCAGGCGTCGCGTCTGGAACCCGAAAGTCGTCTGTGACCTGATATGTCTCAATCCATCGGGGGCGGGGCGGGGGGTCTCCGATGCTGTGCATAATATACATTATTTTAGATAGATGGCACGTATGAAAGTGTGTATTTTATCCTTTACATAGGAGACTCCACGATTTGCAACTTTTGGTGTATTTTGGAAAAGATAGATACAGTAGATACGAACGAACGATGGATACTGTAGCTAGATAGATAGATTATTTATGCCATATTTTAGTGATTATGGTGCAAGGAAAACGTTGAGATAATAGCCATTTTGATTAGAACTGACTGCATCACGGCACCCCAGGGTGCCCCGGCCGTCACCCACTTTGAAAACCCCTGAGATAGATAGATAGATAGATAGATAGATAGATAGATAGATAGATAGATAGATAGGATATCATTTGTAAACAAGTGCAAGTTCTACGTACAGGTAGAGTAACAAGCAGCAGGATGCAACTCAGTGCATCTCTAAAATAATTGGCATCACAAAGTACTGGCCAGAACACAGCATGCAATGAAATAAAACAAAAAAAAATCACACCCAATGTGAAGTGAGCGGTGGTCGTGCTTGCATAACATCTTCAGACTAGGATTTGAGTCTAGGATGTACAGGCTATACTACACACACACAAGTTTTGCTATGGCAAAACACTGAGGAAAAAGGCTACAGACATACGACATATGACATCACTAGACAAACATGATGCTACGCAAACACATTTTACTATAGCAAAACGCTGAGGAAAAAGGCTACGGACACACGCACAGCCACTTATAGGAGCGGTTTGCACCGCTCAAAAAGAGGTAAGTATTTCACCAATGCTATGAGTATTTTAGCCCAGGTATATCTCTGCCGTGTTCCACTGCCCCTGATGTTCCAGCTCTGCTCTGGAGGGGGGGGGGCTGAATCATTCAGTACGGGGTTTTCTCCCCCGATGCATGCATGCATGTGGCCCCGTGGGCCCCCCCCCCCCCCTCCCTGACTGCCATGCCCCTTTCTTATCTCCACTTCCACCTACTATAGCACATCACACTTCTCTAAGTATCTCTCTTTGCAAATGCTGGATGGCCTGGTTTTTGGGGCGCGGCGTGCGTGTAGCGTGCGTGTGCGCTTGTGTGCGTGCATGTGTGTGTGTGTGTGCGTGCGTGTGCGTGCGTGCGTGCGTGCGTGCGTGTGTGTGTGCGTGCGTGCGTGCGTGCGTGCGTGCGTGCGTGTGTGTGTGCGTGCGTGCGTGCGTGTCTCCCTCCTCAGGGGTGGTGTTTGTCATGTTGGAGAATCTTGTTATATACTCCATGCTCGCTGGCCTGGTAGTAAGTCATCGTTATGGCCCGGCCAACCTGGCAACCCAGTGATAAGGGAGCCGTGTTCAATCACCGCGCCAGCTAATATTTCAAATTCCATATTGTTTTTTTTTTGTTGCCTGTGGGTCGGAGAGATCCCCCCCCCCCCCCCCCCCCACCCTCCCCCCACCAACCCACTCCATCCCAACCTACATGTGAATGCACACACACCAGGGACGTGCTGGGCCCCTGATTCAGCCCGGGAAAAAGAGTTTGGAGAGAGGCCCACATTGCATGCGCGCTATGGAGAGAGATCTCTCTCTATAGCGCTGCTGCTACTCAAAGATTTGCCATTTCAGATCATGACAAAGTGACAAGCCAGTGGGCCAATATACTGTACATGAGTTATCGTTGTCAGGTGGAAACCTTGCATGTCCAAAACAGTTTGTTTTGTAATTATCATTTTAAAAATGATTTAAACTAGTGAAAACAGCCGATCTACAAGCACACAACGCCTCGCACCGCGAGGCGTTGTGTGCTTGTAGATCAGCTGTTTTCACTACTTTTGTGCAACGGCCTTGTATGATGAAGCAGGGCGAAAAAATGTATACATTTTAAACTTGGAGATACGAGATTTCTGCCCGACAGTGACTATTTACTTTGTTGGCCGCCCAGCCCCCAAAATGGAACGAAGGCCGACATTTTATTTTAATTTTTTTCCTAATGACCGGCCTGGACCGGCCGGGAATGAACCGGCCGTTCGGGAGTTGTCCCGCTTTTCCCAATGGCCAGCACGTCCCTGATCCCAACCTACATGTGAATGCACACACACTTTCTCCCACTGTCTATCTCTGTCTCTGTCCTCCCCCTCTCTCCCTCTCCCTCTCCCTCTCTCTCTCTCTCCATGTGGGAGTGCGAGGCTCAGGCGTTGTGTCAGGACGGTGTCAGGGAGAAGGAGGTAACGTTAACACAGTGCAGAGGCTGCTGCCATGCCAGTTAGACATAGTGCCCTTTACTAAAGAGGAGAGAGAGAGAGAGAGAGAGAGGAATTATTCAAGGAACAGAAAACACTCCCCCAAACCGCTCGGCTTTCTCCATGTAAACAGAGCGGCTGCTGAATGCTATACAACAAAATACATCACCTCCCTCGTCAAAACGATCGAGTCACCGCCGGCTCGAAGGACCTTTCTATACATTTCAAGGAATCTGTCTGTCTGTCTGTCTGTCTGTCTGTCTGTCTGTCTGTCTGTCCTGTGCATACATATACACACAATGGAAGGTATATTTTGCCAAGGATACAAGGAAGTGCCGGATAAAATCAGAAGTTGTTCAGATGAGTGGCTCTCAAACCTTTTGAGCTTTGATGTCACCCAAACTGGTGGGGGGGAAAAACAATATGTGCAAGCTTTTAACTTGAGCTTATGTCAATCTGCTATTTTTACTGTCTTCTTAAAAGTGTATCCATGTCCTTGGATTTATTTTTATTTTTATTTACACATGGAATTCTTTCGATGCCAGTTTTTTTTTTAACCTATTTTCAAGGGCGTGTGTCCAAAACAGACATGATCGTCAACGTGGTGGAATGGAAACGCAGGAAAAGCTTCACCTGGTCTCCACTAAACAGTATGGGAGCTGTGGAAACCTAGAACCAGAGATAATCGCATTTCCCTGCAGAAGAGGAAGAAGATGAACCGGATGGATGAAGTGATTTTCATTTCCGGGTTATCTTTGCATACATTGGTCTCCTAGCAACAGTGGATCGCCCGTACAGTAGCAAATGGCGACATTAAAATGCTCGGAAATAATCGGCACTGTTCGCTAGCTTACAAAAACAGCGTTTCCCTTTTTTTAGGAATTAAACTGAAAAATAGACAGAATTAATGTGTATAGGAGACCATGCACTTGGAGTGGATTGTCGCGAGTGAACAGGTATCATTTTTCAATTCCAGGACAGCTTCCAGGACGCATCTTCTGAGGGGGCAAATTGGAGCGACAAGCAAATTGGAGCGATGCAGAATATTCAAGATGTTAGGTTGGTGAAAATCTCTCCAAAAGCGTGGCAGGGAACGACATAAGTAAGAAAAACTGAAATGCGGACAGCTAGGGTCCCATAAGACGGACAGAGGGACGTGCACTGCTGCTTCCGACTGAGGAACTGTACCGTTGTTTTGGGTTGAGATTGGCACATTTCCTGGGGCAATCTGCCCAGATCATGCATGTCACACGTGTTTTCTTCTTTTTTAGTTTTTTACTCTCAAAAAACGCCTGCATTGTAGTGCATTTGAAACTACATTGCAGTGCACATCATGGGGTGATCACTGCTTGCCTCCTGTGAATTGTTTTATTTTTGTTTTTGTTGATTTTATTTTTATTTCGTTGCTGAGTGAGGTCAGCAGACAAAGTGACATGAGTGAGATGAAAAGAAAAACTGAGTGAAATGTGCCAATGTCAACCAGAAACATCGGTATACCGTTAAGGACATGTGGGCATGCTCACAGGTCCTTGTGTAAACACTCCTACACACAGAGGCCTTTTACTCTGTTTGGTGGTCCGGGTGGGCTGGGGTGGGGCGGGAGGGTGTAAGTACAGGAACCGCAGGAATCGTGTGGGGGCCGGCTGACCACAATCGAAGAGAGAGAGAGAGAGAGAGAAAGCAGCAAAGAGGGAAGTGTGGATAGTCATGCCATCAATAAGGTGTCCTCTAAACTTCTTCTGATCTCTCTCCCTCTCCTCTCTCTCTCTCTCTCTCTCTCTCTCTCTCTCTCTCTCTCTCTCTCTCTCTCTCTGCTGATGACTAGCAGCCTGGGAAGGCGACGTTTCCCCCGGCTGTGTTTATACAGCTTGAAAGAGAAGGCAGTTTAGCAGGTGCGCGGCGCTGTAAGTACAAACCTCAATCCCACCGCTAAGAGGATTAAAAGCCAAGGATGATATCTTTCTAGTAAATAACATTTCTCCACAAAGAAAATACGCCAATAATGGAGCTCTTCTTCTCATCATTCCCCCCCTCCCCCCCCTCTCTCGCTTCATCCTCTTTGCATCGCAAGACAAAAAAAGTAAAGCGCGCGCGAGAGAGAGAGCGAGCGAGCGAGAGAGGGAGTTTATATGTTTTTTTTTTTTTTTTGAGAAACAGGTGTTAAGCCTCTCCAAACGGGCCTGTGAAATGGGGGGGGGGGGGGGGGGTTCTGTTTGGAGTCGGTGGGACTGAGGGATGATGAATGGAGCGCCCGGGTCCGTATATGCACCCGCTTTTCTCTGTCGATAATCCCGACTGCGCCGCTGAAAGAGTACCGGTTATGAGCAACGGGGCGAGCTTCATTTCAACCGCATGCAAAACTTTTTCGCTCACACTGGCCCCATTCAGTGCCGACTAAGCTAAGCTGCCATATCGCGTTCCAAACTGGCAGGGACAGGGTGCTCATAGCCGCGTAAATGGAGATGAATCGTTGAGTGGTACATTTCCATTATATCAATGAGCCGCGATATGGAGGCAGCTAGCGCACCCTCGCCTCGCCCGCGCAGCAAAGCAAAGCACCGCGGCCCAACGAGAAGTGATAAAATAATAATAATGAATGTCTCCCCCTTTAGCGGTTGTTGTTGGGGTATTGACCGCATGACATTACATTTGCACGTAACTGGAATTTTTGTCCTGCATTAAATCACTACAGCAAGATCAGCTATCAACAAATGATCTACAATAGATATTGTCGTATTGTGAGGTGGTAGATCTGCAAAAAAAAATAATAATAATAATAAGTTCTGTTCTGTAAGTCAGTGATTCCCAAACTTTTCAGGTCAAGACCCGAAAGAGAGATGTTTGTCAGGGACCCAAACTAGTGAAAACAGCAGATCTACAAGCTCACAACGCTTCGTGCCTCGCTTTGAGCTTAGATCGTCTTTTTACCACTTCTTAAACATTTGTTTTCTAATTTATGGAATTTATCAGATTTTTATTTTATTTATTAATGGAATCTTATTGTCATGAAAATCTTTTTTGATTATCTATTAATGGACCCATAAATATGTGTCCGTGATTGCCTGGTTAATAAACCAGACCGAACACAACAAGTGTGTGATAGAGGCTGGCAATGCCAGGCAATGTCTGTGACCCAGTGTTCTAAGTGGTTATCCCATCCTAACTATTAGGAGCTGTGCAGGGGTGGGCTGGCCATCTGGCATACAGGACATTTGCCCGGTGGGCTGGTAGGCTAGGGGGCTGGGGGGGCTGTTGGCAAAAAAAAAAAAAGAAAAAATCTGTAAAAATATTGGTCGAAATACTTTTATAATGAGTGGTATTGTCTTAATTCTGCCCTGCATTCAGAGTCTCAGTTTGGTGTCTGTATCATGCTCTAGTATATAACATTAGCCTATAGCCTACTGCATATTGAGCAATCAAATACAACTTGTTTGTCCAATTCTCAGATCAATATGCTTATTTTCCATTCATTAGCTAACTAGCCAAAGTTCTGACACATTTTGGCACTAATCATGTTCACACTCCGCTTTTTGGTGGTGAGAACTGTACGCTAACGTATATAATTTATGGATTGTGTAGTTGTGTAGTTATCATTCATGTTGTCTGTAAAAGTTGTGGAGAAACGATGAGTGCGAGATAGAGCGGATGTGACGCAACCGCTCCCTTGGTGCAGTAGCAATAACATGTCCTACTGGAAGCGTTATGTCTCCTTTCAATATTTTTTGGGGCATTATTTCGTCTTTCTCTGGTGTTGTTGGTGCTACTTTCATGATGTTTTCAAAGGTTTTCTTAAACTAGACACCCATAACAAGAATATGCTGCTCGAATGACTCTGTCTGTGCGAGTGTGCTTCTGTTATGTTTCCAGTGGGACTACAGTTCCGTCAACTTCCGTGTAGCAGTGGCTACTTCCGATACTCGCGGTTCGGGAACTGCCGTTCCAGACTCTATATAGCATTCGGAGATTGTGGAATAGTTGTCTGGCTACGCGAGACTAAACCCTCGGGGTCACCAAAACGTCCGCTCGACTCTACATCCTGCACCACTGTCGCACTATACTACAGTCAACATCGTCTGGTCCCTGTATTTCAGAGTGGTGGAGTTTTGTTGCGTTGCGGCCAAGGGAGATCTCTGCCCCCAGGAGGCCAGAAGAAAGGTTATCTTTGCCTCACAGTGGGGGGGGGGGGCTCCAGCAATAACGCCACAACACCTGGCCTGAGCCTTGAGATGTAAAACCACCCTGGCCTTTTCTCCCCCCCTCCAACTCAACTCTCTGCTCTGCTCTTCTCCTCTCATTTCATTTCATTCCATTCCTCCATTCCTCGCGGGCAGCTCTGCATGACCAGGGGTGTCGCACCAAATTCTGGGCCCTGGGTACAAGGATTCATGTGCAAGTCTTTCAATATTTAAAATCCTTCTATTAAAGGTTTTTTTGAAGAAAAAAAAAATGTTTTTATGTCAGTGGTGCTCAAACCTTTACGTGTGAAGGACCCCCAAAATGATATGTGTTTAGCCACGGACCCCCATCTCAAAACAAACATTTAGTTCCAGGGACCCCCCCAGAAGCAAAATTTGAGTTACAAAAATGTACGCTTAAAAAATACATATATTCAAAGATGTGAACAAATTTTCACGACTTTTCAAAAATAGCAGATCTACAAGTTCGCTGTGAGCTTGTATATCTGCTATTCTTCAATAGCTAAAGTATAAAATAATTAGGGCCCCTCCACGTTGGGCCCTAGTAAATCAGTCCCACTTTCCGCCCCCTTGTGACGCCCCTGTGCGTGACTACCTGGGGGTCCCCCCTCTCCCCCCTCCGGGCCCACTCATGAGGAGAGAAGTGCTGGATGTTTACACCTGCTAGGTCGCCCCTCTCAAAGCCCGGGGGTGGAGTTAGAGACCTGCCCCCTTCTCCTCCCTCTCTCCTAAAGGGAACAATCAGCCTGTTTTCCAGGGGAATCAATGGCTCTCGCAGCTGGGGGTTCCTCCAGTTCATTGAGTGCGGATAGTGGCGCTTATACTCCGCGTATAAGCGGCCGTGCGCGCGAGGGGCGTGCGCGTGTGCGGGCAGGCGTGCCACGCGAATTGTGTCGTCGGCGATGAGAATTGTTCACTATAGCGTCTCCAAAACACACTCCAGGGTCCCCAAGTGGATGGGTGGGGCAGAGGACTCTCCTGCACCTCATGTCAGCACAATGAAGCCAATTCTGCTGCCCACTGAAGTGGGGAGAGGAGGAGGGTAAAGCCTTTGGCCTCGAGTGGGTATGAACCCCCTAGATAAGTGACCTGGCGGGACAATAGGCCCCTCTCATACGGGGCAGACCCGCTCCGCTAACCCTCCCAACATCACGCCCAAGCTAATCCGCTGAGCCCTGGCGGTCTTTAGAGTGGGGCTATAGGCCCGGCGCTCGGGGTATTAATGAGCTAATTATGTACAAATAGCGAAGCACGTTTTCAAGTGACGCGGTGACACCTCAATACAATGTTGTTACTCCTTAGCCATTTTGTAGTTGCAACTTTACGACACCAGCGGTGGCTTCCCCCCCCCCCCGACGGACACAATGGGTGACCTTGTTGTGAATGAGACAGCTGCGAGCGAGCTTGGCATCGAAAACAAAAGGGAAAGGATTCTAGCATGTGTTGTACCTGATGCAAAACCAGTCCCGCTACGACATTCTGAGTCCGGTTCGAAGCAAGTCCCTGTGATCTGATCTGCCCCAGCGGTACAGCAGCAGCAGCAGCAGCAGCAGCAAGCATAGCTGGAAATATGATTATTGTATGAAACAGACAGTAAACTCTGTCAGCTTTTTGCCATGGTCCAAAGCAGTCTAGGTGGTGTGTGCATGCAAGAGTATCAAAGCAGGGCTGAAATATTGAGGAAATCATAGACAGTTGAGGAATTATTACTCCAAAAATATTTTGGTAACAGTGCACAACAGAGCCGTATATATTCTCTCTTGACATGACTGCCAGCAAGACGGAGAGGACTGGAGGTACCCTGGGTGGCCCCCCCAACACACACACACACACACACACACACACACACACACACACACACACACACACACACACACACACACACACACACACACACACACACACACACACACACACACACACACACACACACACACACACACACACACAGCACATGAATGACAACATGAAGGGTAGAGATTGTTCCGTGTGAGTTTGGATCTATTATGTATTTTGTAGATACCTGCTGCGCTCCAGCTGTCAAAGACACATCCTGTCCAGACCAGAAGGATATTTCATATTTTGGAGCCGTCCTGCTCACACAGGGTCTATGAGGAAGTCCCAACATTATTAGAGCTCAACATTCTTCTTCACCGAGCGCCGCCACAAATGAGGAACATGCTAAAACACACAAATATGAGTGATATTATGGACTAAATTAATTGTTTTACCACATACCTCAATATCGATATCTGAGGACGACATAAGGAGGACGATGTATTTGTGACAATAATATCGCATTGTGGCGATAATATATATGTTTGAAGTTGAATTTCAAACATGGCTAAAGAAAAATGCAGCAATTGTCACAATGTTTGACTTTTCTTTGAGATTGTAATTGGGCTTAAGTGATTAAAAACTAAATAAGAACAACACTCATATCCACATCACGGCGTTACAATATCCAAAATCTAAAACAACAATAGCTATCATGACACCGATATAATATCAATGCAGTATTATTGCCGTGGCCCACAGTAAATCAGTTGCGCTTTGTATTGCTTTATCAAAAATATGCAAAACGGTATCCATGGAAATGGCAAAGTAGGGAAAAAAAGAAAAAGAAAACATTATTTTTCGAAGAGCGCAGTAATCTTATGGTATCCACAGAGGACCATTACTGAGGCTTTAGAACCTCTGTCAGCAGGGAGACAGATCCTACCCAGAGATCACAACTCCTCTCCTCTCTCGCCAAAGGGAAATATTCAAAACAGTCAGGGTTTTTTTTTTTTTTCATGTTAAAACAGCCAGAAGATTTTGCAGAAATGTGTGATCTGAATGCATTGTGAAAGGAGTGAACAAAAAAGTGACTCCTTTCTTGCATTGGCACCTTTTTCTGCTTTGAAAAGCAGAGATATTTCTAAAGTCACATGCAGTGTGTATGCGTGCGTTCGCATGTGTACAGTATATCTTCAAGACATTTGAAGATGTAATGTGTTGGGGGGCATGGAGCGCATCTCCATTCAGAAACATTGCCATTTAGAAGATTGACTTCCATTATTCTAAATGGAGGTGTCACCTAAACCTAGGTTACACATCTCCATTCAGAAACATTATTTCTCCATTATTCTAAATCAGGGCTAATCAGCTTAAGATGGCTCAGGGGCCACTCAGCAAAATATCAAAAGTCCAAGGGCTACAAGCTATAAATGACAGTCCTATTTTGGACGTTTATATAATGATAACACACTACACGAGTAGTCTAAAAAAGAAGGGAAAACACAGAAACAGACACATCTATAAGGCCAAACTTCAATGAACAAAAATATTGTCATGGAATGATTAATGATGAAAAGTTACAAAACAAGTCTTTAGTGGCTCAGACTCTGTTTCTAAGTGGGGGTGTTTCTGAATGGGGATGTTTCTAAGTGGGGATGTTTCTTTTTCTGAATGGGGGTGTTTTTAAGTGGTGATGTTTCTAAGTGGAGGACTGCCCCCGTGCAGGTTTGTAGCGCTGTGGCCTCACAGCTAGAATGTCCCACTCAGTTCGGGGCTCTCGATCCCCAGGTTGGCAGAGGGAGAGTCTGGCCCAGGATTACAGCTTAGGCAATTGGCACAGGGTGATAAAAAAAAAATGGGTTACAAAATCGTGGGATTAAAAAAAATACATAAAAAAAGAAGATGTGTTGTAATCTTAGAAATCGCCTATTTGTCGTGCAACAGAATAAGTAGTTAATCACTTAAACCCCATACTTGGTTGACGGGAGTCCTCGGGGTTCTATACTAGTGGGTTTTCATTGTTTTTTCTATATATTTTTTGGGGAATTAAAAGTTTTCCCTTTAAAAAGTGATTGCGGTTCTTTCACACTGCAACGGTTTTGCTACATCTTACATGTTCGTTACTCGATGTGTGATGTGTTAAAAGTAAAATTGTCGTAATAGACGTCAGATGGTCCTAGTTCATTGTTTTACCTGGACAAATACAAGTCTTGACTTGAGAGAAGGAGACGCGATGATCTGGCAATTCACCAAAGTGAGCTGATTATATTTGCATACCATTTGTAACAAAACATTCTGCACATACTTGCAGATATTAACCAGTAGTGGAAAGTAACTAAGTACATGTACTCGAGTATTGAGGTATCTTTCCTTCCCGGAGTATTTCCAGTTTTCAATACGTTTACTTCTACATCTCTGAGGCAAATATTGTACTTTTACTCCACTGTAATTATTTGAAAACTTTAGTTACTTTGTAGATTTTGATTATTATAAAAATAAATACATACATTAACCACTTTAGCCTTATTTATACTTCATGCTATCTGAAAATAGCCCATTTCAGGAGCTTTGTATACATACAGTAACATGTGAAATGGGACAATTAGTACTTGTATACATTTTGAAAACCAGACTTTCACTTGTAACTGAGTATTTCTAGATTGTGTGGGAATTCCTCAGGTGTATTTTCGGTTTTCTGTTATTGTGGGAAAAGCTTTTGCTGAAAATGGCAGATGGACAAGCTCACAACAGGCTGCAGCGCAACGTGTTGTAAGCTTGTCAATCTGCTGTTTTCTGCCAACGCTTTCCCCACAACATGGATGACAGGGTTTAAGTGGTTATAAGTAAAACGCTGTGAGTACTGTTTCCACCACTGATATGAACTTATTCATTTCTGTTAGACCAGGGGTCAGCAACCCGCGGCTCTAGAGCCACATGTGGCTCTTTAGCGCCACCCCTAGTGGCTCCCTGGAGCTTTTTCAAAAATGTATTAAGGGAAAAAGATAGGGAGAAAAATATATATATTTTTTGTTTTAATATTGTTTCTGTAGGAGGACAAACGTGACACAAACATTCTTAACGCTTTCTAATGCTGTAAAATGTGTAGAATAAATATTAAATGTAATGCTCATTATGTATTTGTAGCCTACTTAGTCATTTTGACAGTAGGCTAATATAGCTAATATAGACTTTTAATTATTGTCATTGTCGGGCAGAAACCTTGTATCTCCAAGTTTCAAATTTGTATTTTTTTTTTTCGCAAAGTAAAGCCCTGCTTCATCATACAAGACTGACGCACAAAAGTAGTGAAAACAGCAGATCTACAAGCACACAACGCCTCGCGGTGCGAGGCGTTGTGTCGCGAGGCGTTGTGTGCTTGTAGATCTGCTGTTTTCACTAGTTTAGTTCATTTTGTAAATGATGAATACAAAACGAAGGTTTCCACCCGACAACGACGATATATAGGCTTTTATAATGTTTTGCGGCTCCAGACAGATTAGTTTTCAACATTTTGGGTTGCCGACCCCTGTGTTAGACAAACACCAATTGTGTAGACCCATATACTGGTAGTTCCACAGTAGGTGCTAACCTGCTTTTACTGACCTCAAACATTACAATTTAGGCATTTAGCGGACGCTCTTAATCCAGAGCGATTTACAATAAGCAAGGTAATACATCAATACAACGATACATTGCACTTCTCTCTGGAAGTCTCATTGTTTTAAATTACTGTTTTCTAAATAATGCTTACGAATGAAGTGAGTACTTTTTCCACCACTGCCAGCTTCCTAAAAACCTGAAATAACCCTTTAAACCGGAGAGCTTTGAAAAAAAAAAAAGAAAGTTTTCCAATCCTTGTTAACATTTATCAGCGAGTCTCCCCGTCGGAGGAGGCGAGGAGGGCCTTATTTCAGATTACCCTTGTGAACGAGCACAACAAAGTGCAGCTCCGTTTCTTCCCCTCTCCGCTGCTCTTTCTGGGCTCTCCTCCCTCCATCTCCTTTACCTTCCAGGCTGACACCGGCGCGTCTCTTTCATCCCAGAGGTTTCAAAGGTTCTCATCCTCGCTGAATACAAAACACTCTTTGCCTCTTGAACTTTTGATGGTGGCTGAAAAAGCATGAAGAGAGAAGTCAGAAACACCTTCTCTATAGAGACATCACAGGGCTAGGGTTCAGGTGTAGTTCACCTGGAACGCCATCCATATTCAAAGCCTTTCTCTCCACTCTCTCCCTGCTCGGCACGGCACGGCACGGCGCGGCACGGCACGGCATGGCACGGCACGGCACGGCACGGCACGGCACGGCACGCCGGCTACTCCATGTCTGGCCCGCTATTATCGAGGAGAGAAAGGAGGCAGAACTCATGAACACACAAATACAAACAACCGGGTTGTTCCGGGTATAGAGGGTATGCACGTGACATCATCATCATACCCGGAAGTTATGTGGGAACGCCTACTGAGTGGCAAAAAAACGACATTCTGGAATTGACAGCCCACACATCCAAACAGAAGTCTGATTGCATTAAACGGCATTAAACAATGCGCATACCCTCTATTGTCGGCGCTAGGGTAGCCTATATACCGAAAGCGTTCTGATCCTTGGTGGCCATGTCTGTTAATTGCGACGGAGGTCGCAGTTTATTGCGACCGAGGGTTGCAGTTTAGTATGTGAAACGGCACATGTTGACCCCGTCCATCTGGACATGTACACTTTTGTACGGTCTATGGGTTTGCCGCTCTGACATCATGCTCTGACATCACTGTGATGTAAGGGGAACCACTCTAACAGAATGGGTTTGCTGCTCTGACATCACGCTCTCACTTCACTGTGATGTCAGGGGAACCACACAAACAGAATCCCTATTATGACCATAAATGGAGTTCCCTGATGTCATCACTATTAAGCCCATATCTAACAGGACCTCATATGGGAATGCCCATATACAGTATGGAGGCCACATCGTCCACATACCACACTAACATAATCCATATATGCCAAGACAGATGGCCAAGACAGCCCATATCTGTGTGGCTGGTTCTACAGACAGGTATCTCCATGTATAGGCATAAAAGGGATTGCATTGATGTCAGATGTCATAGACATCATAGGACTTTCACATAATGAATAACTGAGTAAGCATGTTTGGGCCCTCACAGCATATCTCCATGTATCTCCATATATGGGTACTTGGGCTCTCCATATAATGGGTAACTGGTCCGATATACATCACTGGCCAGATGGCCAAGACATGGCGCGACCTCGCCCTAAGCTTGTCGCCCTGAAGCGTCTTACTAGTTAGTAGCCTGCCCTAACACAGGCTGATTTTGGTTTAGAGGGGCGGATTCAATTCACCGCTGAAAACAGCCGGTGGATCCTATTGGTTCCCCGATCTGTGCACCCGCCCGTGGCCACACCCCCGGCGCTCCCCGTAGCACACAGCTTAGAGCGCTGACGTTCACAACGTTTGGAGCCACGCCCCCCCCTCCCCCTCTGGTTGGTCGGTGGAAATAAATGGAAGGTTGACTCCCACTTCCTACGCCAGGGGTCTTCAACAGGGGGTCTTTTTTCACACTTTTTTATATTAACCACTTGAACCCTATGTCCGTATTCTGAGAACTTTAACCAAAAATAGCAGATCTACAAGCTCACAGAGCTTGTAGATCGGCTATTTTCGGCAAAGAGTTTTGGTGTAGAGGGGGGAAAAGAGCAGAGTGAAAGTTCATGTTTATTAAGTATTGACGGCTCAAGTGGTTAAATATCTGAAAACACAAATTGACATGAATCCAAAATACACAGACGATTGTGCTGTCAAACGATGAAACTACGTGTAATCTATGATACGGTTGTGGGGGTCCCTGCTTCATCTCTCTCTCAACTAAGGGGTCCTTGGCCTGAAAACGTTGAAGACCCCTGGTCCAGGCTATTCTTGTTTTGAGCCGAACGCGAATGGAAATAAAAGCCAAGGTACAGAGACTATAGTTAATTAGCGCAGGCTGTCCTTCCTCCCGTAGCCTCTGATCCAAGAGGATAGGAGATGAAAGTACCTTGGGCAACGGGAGCTCCGTCCATCCTTCTCCAACGCCTCTC
>NC_137832.1:61900565-61906630 GCF_963921795.1 Nannobrachium achirus | reverse complement strand
GAGAGAGAGAGAGAGAGCGAAGACAGGCAGGGGAACAGGGGTTATCAGTAAACATCAACAATTTTGTCATCAGTTCGCTCGTTTCTAAAGTTTTGCGGCTTGATCAACGCAGCTGGTAAAATATTAGTCTGATGCCGCGCAGCGCCGTCGCTAATCGCGTGTCATTAGTGGAAGCGTCATCGATTTGTTAGACTGCCTAACTACAGTATAGCGTTGAGTTTTGCGAGTTGTCTTTGCTAATACGTTGGATTCGTATCCATGTGTATTTTCAGATAGACATTTAGACAAAAAAAAACGCGAAAGAAAACATTCTCATGGCAACAATAATGAGCCATGAGAATGTACGTCGTGAAGATAAGCGTTGGCTTGTTTGTCCTCATTGCTGGGTTGTGTTGTCATATTCACGGTGGCATCTATTGAAGTACACACATTGTATAATGTGGCCTTTGATTTTCTACTGGAATGGACATTGGACACAGTGTCATCTGGACGACGCGAAACAAAACAAGCAAACCGTGTAAAACCGAGGGCCGTCGAGGTTAGGTTGTAATCTATCAGCGATCCTCTGTGACAGTGCGTGGCGGTGGAAGCCACTTTGCGTGTCTTTCATAGAAACCCGGGGGTGACGTTTAATGTTCTCGGTACATGGATGGCTTGCTTTTGCCCGTCCCATGGTACCCTGCACCAGAGCCTTTTATAGAGAGTTCTGCCAATGTGGGGTCAGAAATAACTCAACATGTAACTTTATCCTCATGGACTCCAATGCATTCTGTAAACTTCCGGGTTTGAAGTGAACGGAGGTTGGCGCGACTCTCTCTATATACAAGGCTCTGCCCTGCACCAACTCTGACGACTAGTAAACGCGGATCACCTATTGAAGACCCCTACCCTAGTGAAAGTGAAAAAAGAAGCGGTTTCTCAGTGTATAACCAATCCAGTTTTGTTAATACCTTTCATTTGTTAAATATTTATTAAACCCCAATGACAGACTCTTAACCACCTTCACTTTCAAACTTAGAAAATAAGCAAGAAAGATTGCTGATCCAAAGTTACGTCAACTTCATGTGAGCTTGTAGATCAGCTATCCGCTATACCTTTGCGTGACACTGCCATACGACAAAGTAGGGCATTCATTTATGGCAGTGGTCCTCAACCTTTTCATGCCGCGAACCCCAAAATAATCATATTTTGGGGGTCTCCACGAGCCCCCATTTTGAGTCCCCAAAATAATTTTGGGGACCCCCCTGGGGGTCCCCGACCCACAGGTTGAGAACCACTGATTTATGGAAGAACCGATATAAAGATACAAAATGTCTTCCCGACAGTGACGAAATCAAACTCAATATCAACCCGGGAACGACATCTTGAAAAGTGGAATGGTTTTCCCCCCCAATCCCACAAATGTATCTCTCTTTCTCACACACTTGCACGCACGCGCACACACACACACACACACACACGCACGCGCGCACACACACACACACACACACAGACCAAAAAGAGGGCCAAGTGCGCGCATGCAGTGACACGACACGGCACCGGCGAGGCACAGAACAGAACCTTCCTACTTCAAAAGACGCGTTGAGGAATAGTCCTGGAGGCGTAGTTTTTTAATAAAACACAGAGCGTGTTTGGATTTCCAGCGGTGGAATGTGTATTAAGCGGGTGTCGAGGAGGTGTTGAAAGGGGGTCCGAGAGGCAGACGGGGGGCTCCGGGCCGCGGGGGTCCTGGGGGTGGTGGGGTGGTGGGGGGTGCGGGGGGGGGGGGGGGGGGGCTCCTAGGGGGGCTCCGAGAGAGAGCATGTGGGCAAAAAACCATCAGTTACTCCCAGATGTTATGGGGTCACCACGGCAGCCGGGGCAAGACCCGGGGACGCACAAACACACAGCTGGGGAAGACATTAGGGCACCCGGAATATGAACCATGCACAGCCAGGAGGGATGGACCATGTGGGGGTCTCCCCCCCCCCCCCCCCCCCCCCCCCCGTGTGTGTGTCAAGTGTGTGCTGCTGAGACTAAATATGTGGGTGGTTGAGAGAACATAAGGAGGACAGTGAGTAGTGATGTCTATAAGTGTGTGTCCGTGCGTGCGTGCGTGCGTGCGTGCGTGCGTGCGTGCGTGCGTGCGTGCGTGCGTGCGTGTTCTCACATGTGCACGCGATGCACCCACGTTGTCGGGTGGAAACCTTGTATGTCCAAAACCGTTCATTTTGTATTAATCATTTTAAAATGAACTAAACTAGTGAAAACAGCCGATCTACAAGTACACAACGCCTCGCAACGTGTGCTTGTATATGCTTGTAAGAAAACAAGCATGGTAGACAGAATTCAAGCATTTCCCAGGTAAACACTTTGGCCAGTTTGAACAAACGTAACGGCCTGGAACTCAGCGAAACGATGACAACAGTAAAGAAAGACAATTATAAAACTATTGCTGTACAGACTTTGACCTCTAAGGACCTTCCAGGGAGAGTGCTCATGTGCGTCTTGCGGTGACACGCTGCCTAGTTCCTTCTGCTCTGAGCTGTTTCTGTTGTTGTTTTTTTCGCACTGATTTTCGACATTGCACTATTAGGTTGTGTTGGTAGTTTCTGAGTATTTGTCTTGTTTAACAATGACAGTGAGATACTTGTTGCACTAACTAGCATTGACTGCTATGGTCTCTTTTTTGTAAGACACTTTATGTGCATATACTTATATTTAATTCGCCCCCTCTATTGATGCACCTTCTCTTTATTGGTACTGTACTGCTCTTGTTTTTACTCTATCTTTTCCTACTTCTCTGTAACTTTGTAAATATCTGTATACTGCTGTGCTACAACGGACAACTGAATTTCCCCCTTGGGATAATAAAGGTATCTATCTAGCTATCTATCTATCTATCTATCTATCTTTCTATAAAAATCATTGGAATTAAACTTGGTCCTTTCCTGCATACTATGTGTCCCAATTTGGCTGGGAGCCAGTCATTGGATTTTTATTCATTTTCATCTTTTCATTTCATTTGAAAGCTGGGGATCATAGCTACAAAATGATGTATTGGTTGTGGAGATTGACCCAACAGTTTTGAAGATATGGCTTATAGAATGATGCCATGCTGAAATACTACTTTTGAGATATTCAAGTTTTAAATAAATGTCTAACCTGCAAATGACCTGACGATCTCTCACATTAATTAAAAAAAGTCTTATTTACATGCAGAGTTAAGCTCTGGCGTTTAAGTGAAATGTAGCCTGAAATCTATGAAATGCTTTAGTGGCTTTATCACATTTTAGTGAAAAAAAAAAAAAAAAAGTATTTTCAGTCCCTGTCTAAAGCTGTACTTTCCGAGATGACTGGCTCTCAGTGAGATTGGGACACCTATGTCCATGTCCAATTTGTCCATGCACGCACAAAAAAACAGAACCCATAGGCAGCATTCTTCTTTTTGGTCTTCATTACAGCCAGCAACAAGTCTTTAAGTTGTGTGCTTGTATACAGTTCACGAGGCGTTGTGTGCTTGTAGATCTGCTGTTTTCACTACTTTTGTGCGACGGCCTCGTATGATGAAGCAGGACTTTGCTTTACGAAAAAACATACACATGTGAAACTTGGAGATACGAGGTTTCTGCCCCGACGGTGACGATCCGCTCCCTTTCCTGCACGTGGTTTGCGAGAGCGCGCGGCCGCGCACGCTCATCCCATGTGCTCGTCTCGGTACATGGATGGCTTGCTTTGGCCTGACTGTCCCACGGTGCACTGGTAGAGAAGGGGAAGCACGGCCTGAAATTCATGGGTTGAAAACACATGAAAGAGGAGGAAGAAGAAGATGAAGATGAAGAAAGCGAAGTAGAGGAAGGCGATGGAAGTGAAGTCACAGTCGCTGCTGTAACTCCTGAGAAAAAAAAAACACAGAGGACTTTGTTGTATAAGCCCCTCCCCCTCCCCTATAGCCTGCGCTAGGAGCAACCAGCAACCAGCCAGGGGACTCAGTCGGTGTACATTTGCATAACAGCAAAGGGCAATCAATGGGGGCTGGGGGGGCCCTTTGTGCTGCGACTGTCAACGGAGCCAGAGGGGCCGCGGACCCCGGAGCCCCTCCGTGTCAAAAGTGCTTATTTGGGGTGCCACTCGGACATGACAGGGCCTCAAGGACAGGGGGCGAGGGGTTAAACTGCTAACAACATTAAACGTCACCCCCAACCCGGCCCCCGGGTTTCTATGAAAGACACGCAAAGTGGCGTCCACTGCCACGCACTGTCACCGAGGATTCCTGATAGATTACAACCTAACCTCCACGGCTAGCCCCTCGGTTTTACAACCTAACCTCCACGGCTAGCCCCTCGGTTTTACAACCTAACCTCCACGGCTAGCCCCTCGGTTTTAACACGGTTTGCTTGTTTTGTTTCGCGTCGTCCAGATGACACTGTGTCCATTCCAGTAGAAAATCAAAGGCCACATTATACAATGTGTATACTTCAATAGATGCCACCGTGAACATGACAACACAATACCCAGCAATGAGGAGCAACAAGCCAAGGCTCATGTTTACGATGTACCCGTACATTCTCATGGCAAATTATTGCCATGAGAATGTATTCTTTTGCGTTTGTTGTCTAAATGTCTCTCTGAAAATACACATGGATACGAATCCAACGTATTAGCAAAGAAAACTTGCAAAACTTAACGCTATACACTTTGACAGTCTAGCAAATCTATGAAGCCATCAAAGCTAGCAAATCATCATTGGAGGCAACCCATAGTCAGTTAAAAATAACCAGTAAGACTCCCTAATCGGGAAATAAGCGACCGCCAGGTCGCATACACAAACTTTAGAAGGCAATGGTAGCCAATCAGGAGGGAATATGGGAAATGGGACAGCTCCATGTTGATGACATGACTTAAGAGATACATGTGTACCGCTTTGCATGATTTTAGGGCAAAATCTGTATAGGAGCAGTTTCCAAAAATGTGTGTTGCAAAAATCGGCCTGATGGTGGCGCTAGATGGGACAGATGCATGTTGATGACATGACTGTAGAGATACTGTGTACCGTTTTGTGTGATATTAGGGCAAAATCTGTAGGAGCAGTGTCCAAAAACGTGTTTTGCAAGAATCAGCCTCATGGTGGCCCTAGAAGAGGGCCATGTGAGAAATGAGTGCGTGGAGGTTGTGGTTTGGCAGCTAAGGAGTGTGTGTGCAAAGTTTGGCATGGACAGGGCAACGGTGGCGGAGATACGGAGGTACGGACAGACTGACAGACAGACTGACAGCCGGTAGAGGTTTTGATAGTAACTGCGACTTGACGGTCGCAACAATAACAACAGATGACATTAAAGCTAAACTTGATGAGATAGCTTCAAAAGACTCATGGAGTTGCATGGGATGTTTACTCCAAAGAATAGTGGATGTACTGAGGCCCAGTTTAACACGCAACACCATTTTATTGCGACCGAAGGTCGCAGTATGAGAAATGTCGCAGCTTGTCTCCGTCTGTCTGTCTGTCTATTCAGTCAGTCAGTCAGCCCGTAACACATTTTTACAGTCTATTGATTCCCTTGTCACTGTGACATCATTCTGACATCATGCACTGATGTCACTGTGATGTCAGGGGAACCGCTCTTAACAGAATGGGTTTGCTGCTCTGACCTCATGGCTTGATGTCCCTTCTATGCCCATATATAGTCGACAATGTGATGTCAGAACATGCCCATATATGGGCATTCCCAGATGACACTTGCAAATGAATTACATCCTTGTCCATTTTATGCCCATATTTGGAGATCCCTGTCCCGATGTCATCAATATTGAGGTAATATCTGGGAATGCCCATATTTGGTTATGCCCATATATGGGCATGTTCTGCCAATCTCAACAGGCACTGTTGAGATTGGCACTGTTGATATTGGGTAGCTGGTCCGATATACATCACTGGCCAGATAGCCAAGAATTTAGGGCGAGGTTGCATATCGCCCTGAGGCGTCTTACTAGTATAATATTATGCAGTGGTGGTCCCTGCTCTTTTTGTCTCTCAGCTAAGGGCTTCTTGGCCTGAAAAACCTTGAAGACTCCTGAGTTTTTTAGGA
>NC_137832.1:61863065-61895565 GCF_963921795.1 Nannobrachium achirus | reverse complement strand
CATCTGACATCATACATGCGATCCCTTTTATGCCTATACATGGAGATACCTGTCTGTAGAACCAGCCACACAGATATGGGCTGTCTTGGCCATCTGTCTTGGCCATATATGGATTAGGTTAGTGTGGTATGTGGACGATGTGGCCTCCATACTGTATTATGGGCATTACCATATGAAGTCCTGTTAGATATGGGCTTAATAGTGATGACATCAGGGAACTCCATTTATGGTCATAATAGGGATTCTGTTTGTGTGGTTCCCCTGACATCACAGTGAAGTGAGAGTGTGATGTCAGAGCAGCAAACCCATTGGTTCGCCTGACATCACAGTGATGTCAGAGCATGATGTCAGAGCGGCAAACCCATAGACCGTAAAAAAGTGGACACGTCCAGATGGACAGAGTCAGCATGTGCCGTTTCACATACTAAACTGCGACCTTCGGTCATAATAAACTGCGACCTTCGGTCGTAATAAACTGCGACCTCCGGTCGCAATTAACAGACATGTGCACTAAGGATCAGATCGCTTTCGGTACCCTAGCGCCAACAATAGAGGGTATGCACATGCAAAAAGTGAATGGCAAATTGTGTGGCAAAGTGAGTTTAACATTGTTTAATGTTGTTTAATGCAATCAGATAGTTAAGGCCAGAAAGTAGTTTTTTGCCACTCAGTAGGTGTTCCCGCATAACTTCCGGGTATGATGATGATGATACCCTCTATACCCGGAACAATCCGGTTGTTTGTATTTGTGTGTTCACGAGTTCTGCCTCCTTTCTCTCCTCGATAATAGCGGGCCAGACATGGAGTAGCCGGCGTGCCGTGCCGTGCCGTGCCGTGCCGTGCCGAGCAGGGAGAGAGTGGAGAGAAAGGCTTTGAATATGGATGGCGTTCCAGGTGAACTACACCTGAACCCTAGCCCTGTGATGTCTCTATAGAGAAGGTGTTTCTGACTTCTCTCTTCATGCTTTTTCAGCCACCATCAAAAGTTCAAGAGGCAAAGAGTGTTTTGTATTCAGCGAGGAGAGAACCTTTGAAACCTCTGGGATGAAAGAGACGCGCCGGTGTCAGCCTGGAAGGTAAAGGAGATGGAGGGAGGAGAGCCCAGAGAGAGCAGCGGAGAGGGGAAGAAACGGTGCTGCACTTTGTTGTGCTCGTTCACAAGGGTAATCTGAAATAAGGCCCTCGCCTCCTCCGACGGGGAGACTCGCTGATAAATGTTAACAAGGATTGGAAAACTTTCGTTTTTTTTTCAAAGCTCTCCGGTTTAAAGGGTTATTTCAGGTTTTTAGGAAGCTGGCAGTGGTGGAAAAAGTACTCACTTCATTCGTAAGCATTATTTAGAAAACGGTAATTTAAAACAATGAGACTTCCAGAGAGAAGTGCAATGTATCGTATTAATGTATTACCTTGCTTATCGTAAATCGCTCTGGATTAAAGGACAACTTTAGTTTTTTACAACAAGGGTTCATATTTTAGATTGTAATTAAAGAATATAAAAGATGAGTTTTAAAATGATTTCATTTACTTTCTATTGTTTTAGAGATTCTTATTTCAGTGGTTGAGGGCATGCGTACAAGTGGCTAAATATGTCATTTTACACAGAATAAGCCCATTCCCAAGATACAACGCAACCTTTCATGGTTGGATGTGACTTATGGGGGCTAGAAGTGTAACTGTAAATAGCAATAAAGAAACTGCTGGCTTATTGCGTCTAAAAAGACATATTTAGCCACTTGTACGCATGCCCCCATGAGTACGCATGCCCCACATTTTAGCACGGTAAACGCGATAAAACAATAGAACGAAGCAAATGAAAACATTTTAACACTCACTTTTTCTTTTCTCTAATTACAATCTAAAATATGAACCCTTGTTGTAAAAAAACAAAGTTGTCCTTTAAGAGCGTCCGCTAAATGCCTAAATTGTAATGTTTGAGGTCAGTAAAAGCAGGTTAGCACCTACTGTGGAACTACCAGTATATGGGTCTACAAAACTGGTGTTTGTCTAACAGAAATGAATAAGTTCATATCAGTGGTGGAAACAGTACTCACAGCGTTTTACTTAACCACTTAAACCCTGTCATCCATGTCGTGGGGAAAGCGTTTGCAGAAAACAGCAGATTGACAAGCTTACAACATGTTGCGCTGCAGCCCCGTTGTGAGCTTGTCCATCTGCCATTTTCAGCAAAAGCTTTTCCCACAATAACAGAAAACCGAAAATACACCTGAGGAATTCCCACACAATCTAGAAATACTCAAGTGAAAGTCTGGTTTTCAAAATGTACTTAAAGTACTAATTGTCCCATTTCACATGTTACTGTATGTATATAAAGCTTCTGAAATGGGCTATTTTCAGATAGCATGAAGTATAAATAAGGCTAAAGTGGTTAATGTATGTATTTATTTTTATAATGATCAAAATCTACAAAGTAACTCATGTTTTCAAATAATTACAGTGGAGTAAAAGTACAATATTTGCCTCAGAGATGTAGAAGTAAACGTATTGAAAACTGGAAATACTCCGGGAAGGAAAGATACCTCAATACTCGAGTACATGTACTTAGTTACTTTCCACTACTGGTTAATATCTGCAAGTATGTGCAGAATGTTTTGTTACAAATGGTATGCAAATATAATCAGCTCACTTTGGTGAATTGCCAGATCATCGCGTCTCCTTCTCTCAAGTCAAGACTTGTATTTGTCCAGGTAAAACAATGAACTAGGACCATCTGACGTCTAGTACGACAATTTTACTTTTAACACATCACACATCGAGTAACGAACATGTAAGATGTAGCAAAACCGTTGCAGTGTGAAAGAACCGCAATCACTTTTTAAAGGGAAAACGTTTAATTAAAAAAACAAAAAAAAAAAAAACGAAATCTACTAGTATAGAGCCCTGAGGACTCCCGTCAACCAAGTATGGGGTTTAAGTGATTAACTACTTATTCTGTTTTTTTTAATCCCACGATTTTGTAACCCATTTTTTTTTATCACCCAGTGCCAATTGCCTAAGCTGTAATCCTGGGCCAGACTCTCCCTCTGCCAACCTGGGGAGAGCCCCCCGAACTGAGTGGGACATTCTAGCTGTGAGGCCACAGCGCTACAAACCTGCACGGGGGCAGTTCTCCACTAGAAACACCCCCATTCAGAATAAGAAACATCCCCACTTAGAAACATCCCCATTCAGAAACACCCCCACTTAGAAACAGAGTCTGAGCCACTAAAGACTTGTTTTGTAACTTTTCATCATTAATCATTCCATGACAATATTTTTGTTCATTGAAGTTTGGCCTTATAGATGTGTCTGTTTCTGTGTTTTCCCTTCTTTTTTAGACTACTCGTGTAGTGTGTTATCATTATTTATTACCCGGCCCGTTTAAATGCTTGATCCTGATTGGTCAGTTGCTGAAATCAGAGGTCTGTTATTTCTGGATAGCAGACCGCTCCGCTCAATAACAGACCGCTGCCTAATCAAAGACTCAGAGCAGCTGCTGCAGTCAAACTGCGCAGCCTGCGCTGCATGAATTTAGTGCCGTATCCAACATGTCAGCCATGTAAACAACCACACAGCGACATTTAGAACTAAACGTTGATCTCAAGAATGTTTTTAAAATAATTTTAAGCGAGAAATAGACAACCTAGTATCAGAAAATGGATTCTATTTGACCAGCACTTCCTTGTTTAACAAGGCGACCGTGTCGCGCTGGGAGGACGCCCAGCGCAACACTTGTTGAACACTTCCAGCCGTCTGTAAACAAGGAAATACTTCGTTTTGTTTTTAGTTTTGAGTCAAAATTATAAATTCTATTTAGTAGCCGGGTAATAAGCGGGATAAATACTGGCTCCTTGGGGGTTGTCCATATATAACATCCCGACGGACTGATAACTCCCGAGGCGCCAGCAGCCCTTGGACTTTTGATATTTTGCTGAGTGGCCCTGAGCCATCTTAAGCTGATTAGCCCTGATTTAGAATAATGGAGAAATAATGTTTCTGAATGGAGATGTGTAACCTAGGTTTAGGTGACACCTCCATTTAGAATAATGGAAGTCAATCTTCTAAATGGCAATGTTTCTGAATGGAGATGCGCTACCCATGCCCCCCCAACACATTACATCTTCAAATGTCTTGAAGATATACTGTACACATGCGAACGCACGCATACACACTGCATGTGACTTTAGAAATATCTCTGCTTTTCAAAGCAGAAAAAGGTGCCAATGCAAGAAAGGAGTCACTTTTTTGTTCACATTCCTTTCACAATGCATTCAGATCACACATTTCTGCGAATTTTTCTGGCTGTTTTAACATGAAAAAAAAAAAAAACCCTGACTGTTTGAATATTTCCCTTTGGCGAGAGAGGAGAGGAGTTGTGATCTCTGGGTAGGATCTGTCTCCCTGCTGACAGAGGTTCTAAAGCCTCAGTAATGGTCCTCTGTGGATACCATAAGATTACTGCGCTCTTCGAAAAATAATGTTTTCTTTTCTTTTTTTCCCTACTTTGCCATTTCCATGGATACCGTTTTGCATATTTTTGATAAAGCAATACAAAGTGCTACTGATTTACTGTGGGCCACGGCAATAATACTGCATTGATATTATATCGGTGTCATGATAGCTATTAGATTTTGGATATTGTAACGCCGTGATGTGATATGAGTGTTGTTCTTATTTAGTTTTTAATCACTTAAGCCCAATTACAATCTCAAAGAAAAGTCAAACATTGTGACAATTGCTGCATTTTTCTTTAGCCATGTTTGAAATTCAACTTCAAACATATATATTTTCGCCACAATGCGATATTATTGTCACAAATACATCGTCCTCCTTATGTCGTCCTCAGATATGTTCATGTTCCTCATTTGTGGTGGCGCTCGGTGAAGAAGAATGTTGAGCTCTAATCACTTAAGCCCAATTACAATCTCAAAGAAAAGTCAAACATTGTGACAATTGCTGCATTTTTCTTTAGCCATGTTTGAAATTCAACTTCAAACATATATATTTTCGCCACAATGCGATATTATTGTCACAAATACATCGTCCTCCTTATGTCGTCCTCAGATATGTTCATGTTCCTCATTTGTGGTGGCGCTCGGTGAAGAAGAATGTTGAGCTCTAATAACGAACGTTGGGACTCCCTCATAGACGCTGTGTGAGCAGACGGGTCCAAAATATGAAATATCCTTCTGGTCTGGACAGGATGTGTCTTTGACAGCTGGAGCGCAGCAGGTATCTGCAAAAATACATAATAGATCCAAACTCACACGGAACAATCTCTACCCTTCATGTTGTCATTCATGTGCTGTGTGTGTGTGTGTGTGTGTGTGTGTGTGTGTGTGTGTGTGTGTTGTGTGTGTGTGTGTGTGTGTGTGTGTGTGTGTGTGTGTTGTGTGTGTGTGTGTGTGTGTGTGTGTGTGTGTGTTGGGGGGGCCACCCAGGGTACCTCCAGTCCCTCCCGTACGTCTTGCTGGCAGTCATGTCAGGAGAGAATAATATACGGTTCTGTTGTGCACTGTTACGAAAATATTTTTGGAGTAATAATTCCTCAACTGTCTATGATTTCCTCAATATTTCAGCCCTGCTTTGATACTCTTGCATGCGCATTGCGCACACCACCTAGACTGCTTTGGACCATGGCAAAAAGCTGACCGAGTTTACTGTCTGTTTCATACAATACTCATATTTCCAGCTATGCTTGCTGCTGCTGCTGCTGCTGCTGCTGCTGCTGCTGTACCTGTACCGCTGGGGCAGATCAGATCACGGGGACTTGCTTTCGAACCGGACTCGGAATGTGGTAGCGGGACTGGTTTTGCAGCAGGTACACATGCTAGAATCCTTTCCCTTTTGTTTTCGATGCCAAGCTCTGCTCGCAGCTGTCTCATTCACAACAAGGTCACCCATTATGTCCGTCGGGGGGGGGGGGGGAAAGCCACCGCCGGTGTCGTAAAGTTGCAACTACAAAATGGCTAAGGAGTAACAACATTGTATTGAGGTGTCACCGCGTCACTTGAAAACGTGCTTCGCTATTTGTACATAATTAGCTCATTAATACCCCGAGCGCTGGGCCTATAGCCCCACTCTAAAGACCGCCAGGGCTCAACGGATTAGCTTGGGCGTGATGTTGGGAGGGTTAGCGGAGCGGGTCTGCCCCGTATGAGAGGGGCCTATTGTCCCGCCAGGTCACTTATCTAGGGGGTTCATACCCACTCTCGAGGCCAAAGGCTTTACCCTCCTCCTCTCCCCACTTCAGTGGGCAGCAGAATTGGCTTCATTGTGCTGACATGAGGTGCAGGAGAGTCCTCTGCCCCACCCATCCACTTGGGGACCCTGGAGTGTGTTTTGGAGACGCTATAGTGAACAATTCTCATCGCCGACGACACAATTCGCGTGGCACGCCTGCCCGCACACGCGCACCGCCCCTCGCGCGCACGGCCGCTTATACGCGGAGTATAAGCGCCACTATCCGCACTCAATGAACTGGAGGAACCCCCAGCTGCGAGAGCCATTGATTCCCCTGGAAAAACAGGCTGATTGTTCCCTTTAGAGAGAGGGAGGAGAAGGGGGCAGGTCTCTAACTCCACCCCCGGGCTTTGAGAGGGGCGACCTAGCAGGTGTAAACATCCAGCACTTCTCTCCTCATGAGTGGGCCCGGAGGGGGGAGATGGGGGGGACCCCCAGGTAGTCACGCACAAGGGGCGTCACAAGAGGGCGGAAAGTGGGACTGAGTTACTAGGGCCCAACGTGGAGGGGCCCTAATTATTTTATACTTTAGCTATTGAAAAATAGCAGATATGCAAGCTCACAGCGAACTTGTAGATCTGCTATTTTTGAAAAGTCGTGAAAATTTGTTCACATCTTTGAATATATGTATTTTTTAAGCGAACATTTTTGTAACTCAAATTTTGCTTCTGGGGGGGTCCCTGGAACTAAATGTTTGTTTTGAGATGGGGGTCCGTGGCTAAACACATATCATTTTGGGGGTCCTTCACACGTAAAGGTTTGAGCACCACTGACATAAAAACATTTTCTTTTCTTCAAAAAAACCTTTAATAGAAGGATTTTAAATATTGAAAGACTTGCACATGAATCCTTGTACCCAGGGCCCAGAATTTGGTGCGACACCCCTGGTCATGCAGAGCTGCCCGCGAGGAATGGAGGAATGGAATGAAATGAAATGAGAGGAGAAGAGCAGAGCAGAGAGTTGAGTTGGAGGGGGAGAAAAGGCCAGGGTGGTTTTACATCTTAAGGCTCAGGCCAGGTGTTGTGGCGTTATTGCTGGAGCCCCCCCTCACTGTGAGGCAAAGATAACCTTTCTACTGGCCTCCTGGGGGCAGGGATCTCCCTTGGCCGCAACGCAACAAAACTCCACCACTCTGAAATACAGGGACCACCAGACGATGTTGACTGTAGTATAGTGCGACAGTGGTGCAGGATGTAGAGTCGAGCGGACGTTTTGGGACCCCGAGGGTTAGTCTCGCGTAGCCAGATAACTATTCCACAATCTCCGAATGCTATATAGAGTCTGGAACGGCAGCTCCCGAACGGCGAGTATTGGAAGTAGCCACTGCTACACGGAAGTTGACGGAACTGTAGTCCCACTGGAAACATAACAGAAGCACACTCGCACAGACAGAGTCATTCGAGCAGCATATTCTTGTTATGGGTGTCTAGTTTAAGAAAACCTTTGAAAACATCATGAAAGTAACACCAACAACACCAGAGAAAGACGAAATAATGCCCCAAAAAATATTGAAAGGAGACATAACGCTTCCAGTAGGACATTTGCAAGTCGCGGAGGCAACAGTCTGGCCACGCGAGACTACCGAGGGTTCATCGGCTCCTCCTTGTTGAGATGTCCCTGAGCAGGACACTGAAGCCCACCTGGTCCCATGGGAGCTCCCACAGCTCCTAATAGTTAGGATGGGATAACCACTTAGAACACTGGGTCACGAGGGGCACGGTGGCGCAGTGGTTAGCGCTTTGCCTCACAGCTAGAAGGTCCTGGGTTCGATTCCCGCCGGGGGACGCTGTGGGCGCTGGCGGCGTGTTCCTCCTCCGCGTCATCAGCGCCCACACCCTAGGTGGGGTTGGCGATAGGGCCTTTCTGTGTGGAGTTTGCATGTTCTCCCTGTGTCTCCTAGGGTTGATACCCTCACAAAAACATGCACGTAATCCTGGTCTCAATAATGCCTCCCCCTGGCCAGCCGGGGCGCCTGATGGAGGGGAAAGGAACTGGTTGGAATAACGTGTTCCTTCCACGCGCTACGTCCAAACCAGGGAAATCTCCACTGTCAGGTGAAAAGAAGCAACTTGGACTCCTCATGCATAGAAGGAAGCATGAGGTCAGTCCGTTGTCTCCCCAGGCGCGGCAGAGGGAGAGCAGAGCCCAGGATTACATAGGCAATTAGCACTGGGTGAAAAAATGGGTTGCAAAAAAAAAAAAAAAGAACACTGGGTCACGGACATTGCCTGGCATTGCCAGCCTCTATCACACACTTTGTTTTGCACACCACTATACGCCAGGGGGTGTTGTTGTGTTCGGTCTGGTTTATTAACCAGGCAATCACGGACACATATTTATGGGTCCATTAATAGATAATCAAAAAAGATTTTCATGACAATAAGATTCCATTAATAAATAAAATAAAATTCTGATAAATTCCATAAATTAGAAAACAAATGTTTAAGAAGTGGTAAAAAGACGATCTAAGCTCAAAACGAGGCACGAAGCGTTGTGAGCTTGTAGATCTGCTGTTTTCACTAGTTTGGGTCCCTGACAAACATCTCTCTTTCGGGTCTTGACCTGAAAAGTTTGGGAATCACTGACTTACAGAACATAGTGTACTTATTATTATATATATATATATATTTTGCAGATCTACCACCTCACAATACGACGATATCTATTGTAGATCATTTGTTGATAGCTGATCTTGCTGTAGTGATTTAATGCAGGACAAAAATTCCAGTTACGTGCAAATGTAGTACATGCGGTCAATACCCCAACAACAACCGCTAAAGGGGGAGACATTCATTATTATTATTTTATCACTTCTCGTTGGGCCGCCGCGGTGCTTTGCTTTGCTGCGCGGGCGAGGCGAGGGTGCGCTAGCTGCCTCCATATCGCGGCTCATTGATATAATGGAAATGTACCACTCAACGATTCATCTCCATTTACGCGGCTATGAGCACCCTGTCCCTGCCAGTTTGGAACGCGATATGGCAGCTTAGCTTAGTCGGCACTGAATGGGGCCAGTGTGAGCGAAAAAGTTTTGCATGCGGTTGAAATGAAGCTCGCCCCGTTGCTCATAACCGGTACTCTTTCAGCGGCGCAGTCGGGATTATCGACAGAGAAAAGCGGGTGCATATACGGACCCGGGCGCTCCCATTCATCATCCCTCAGTCCCACCGACTCCAAACAGAACCCCCCCCCCCCCCCCCCCCATTTCACAGGCCCGTTTGGAGAGGCTTAACACCTGTTTCTCAAAAAAAAAAAAGAAAAACATATAAACTCCCTCTCTCGCTCGCTCGCTCTCTCTCTCGCGCGCGCTTTACTTTTTTTGTCTTGCGATGCAAAGAGGATGAAGCGAGAGAGGGGGGGCGGGGGGGGGGGGGAATGATGAGAAGAAGAGCTCCATTATTGGCGTATTTTCTTTGTGGAGAAATGTTATTTACTAGAAAGATATCATCCTTGGCTTTTAATCCTCTTAGCGGTGGGATTGAGGTTTGTACTTACAGCGCCGCGCACCTGCTAAACTGCCTTCTCTTTCAAGCTGTATAAACACAGCCGGGGGAAACGTCGCCTTCCCAGGCTGCTAGTCATCAGCCGAGAGAGAGAGAGAGAGAGAGAGAGAGAGAGAGAGAGAGAGGGAGAGGGAGAGGGAGAGGGAGAGAGAGAGAGAGGGAGAGGGAGAGGGAGAGAGATCAGAAGAAGTTTAGAGGACACCTTATTGATGGCATGACTATCCACACTTCCCTCTTTGCTGCTTTCTCTCTCTCTCTCTCTTCGATTGTGGTCAGCCGGCCCCCACACGATTCCTGCGGTTCCTGTATTTACACCCTCCCGCCCCACCCGGACCACCAAACAGAGTAAAAGGCCTCTGTGTGTAGGAGTGTTTACACAAGGACCTGTGAGCATGCCCACATGTCCTTAACAGTATACCGATGTTTCTGGTTGACATTGGCACATTTCACTCAGTTTTTCTTTTCATCTCACTCATGTCACTTTGTCTGCTGACCTCACTCAGCAACGAAATAAAAATAAAATCAACAAAAACAAAAATAAAACAATTCACAGGAGGCAAGCAGTGATCACCCCATGATGTGCACTGCAATGTAGTTTCAAATGCACTACATTGCAGGCGTTTTTGAGAGTAAAAAACTAAAAAAGAAGAAGAAAACACGTGTGACATGCATGATCTGGGCAGATTGCCCCAGGAAATGTGCCAATCTCAACCCAAAACAACGGTACAGTTCCTCAGTCGGAAGCAGCAGTGCACGTCCCTCTGTCCGTCTTATGGGACCCTAGCTGTCCGCATTTCAGTTTTTCTTACTTATGTCGTTCCCTGCCACGCTTTTGGAGAGATTTTCACCAACCTAACATCTTGAATATTCTGCATCGCTCCAATTTGCTTGTCGCTCCAATTTGCCCCCTCAGAAGATGCGTCCTGGAAGCTGTCCTGGAATTGCAAAATGATACCTGTTCACTCGCGACAATCCCCTCCAAGTGCATGGTCTCCTATACACATTAATTCTGTCTATTTTTCAGTTTAATTCCTAAAAAAAGGGAAACGCTGTTTTTGTAAGCTAGCGAACAGTGCCGATTATTTCCGAGCATTTTAATGTCGCCATTTGCTACTGTACGGGCGATCCACTGTTGCTAGGAGACCAATGTATGCAAAGATAACCCGGAAATGAAAATCACTTCATCCATCCGGTTCATCTTCTTCCTCTTCTGCAGGGAAATGCGATTATCTCTGGTTCTAGGTTTCCACAGCTCCCATCACACGCTGTTTAGTGGAGACCAGGTGAAGCTACAACAACCGGAGGAATATCTTTTCCTGCGTTTCCATTCCATCACGACGACGATCATGTCTGTTTTGGACACACGCCCTTGAAAATAGGTTAAAAAAAAACTGGCATCGAAAGAATTCCATGTGTAAATAAAAATAAAAATAAATCCAAGGACGTGGATAAACTTTTAAGAAGACAGTAAAAATAGCAGATTGACATAAGCTCAAGTTAAAAGCTTGCACATATTGTTTTTCCCCCCCACCAGTTTGGGTGACATCAAATTCTCAAGCTAGAAGGTTTGAGAACCACTCATCTGAACAACTTCTGATTTGATCCGGCACTTCCTTGTATCCTTGGCAAAATATACCTTCCATTGTGTGTATATGTATGCACAGACAGACAGACAGACAGACAGACAGACAGACAGATTCCTTGAAATGTATAGAAAGGTCCTTCGAGCCGGCGGTGACTCGATCGTTTTGACGCGGGGTGATGTATTTTGTTGTATAGCATTCAGCAGCCGCTCTGTTTACATGGAGAAAGCCGAGCGGTTTGGGGGGGAGTGTTTTCTGTTCCTTGAATAATTCCTCTCTCTCTCTCTCTCCTCTTTAGTAAAGGGCACTATGTCTAACTGGCATGGCAGCAGCCTCTGCACTGTGTTAACGTTACCTCCTTCTCCCTGACACCGTCCTGACACAACGCCTGAGCCTCGCACTCCCACATGGAGAGAGAGACAGAGAGAGGGAGAGAGGGAGAGAGGGGGAGGACAGAGACAGAGATAGACAGTGGGAGAAAGTGTGTGTGCATTCACATGTAGGTTGGGATCAGGGACGTGCTGGCCATTGGGAAAAGCGGGACAACTCCCGAACGGCCGGTTTATTCCCGGCCGGTCCAGGCCGGTCATTAGGAAAAAAATTAAAATAAAATGTCGGCCTTCGTTCCATTTTGGGGGCTGGGCGGCCAACAAAATAAATCGTCACTGTCGGGCAGAAATCTTGTATCTCCAAGTTTAAAATGTATAAATTTTTTCGCAAATCAAAGCCCTGCTTCATCATACAAGGCCGTTGCACAAAAGTAGTGAAAACAGCAGATCTATGCAGATGTGTGCTTGTAGATCGGCTGTTTTCACTAGTTTAAATCATTTTTAAAATGATAATTACAAAACAAACTGTTTTGGACATGCAAGGTTTCCACCTGACAACGACGAAATATAACTCATGTACAGTAATTGGCCCACTGGCTTGTCACTTTGTCATGATCTGAAATGGCAAATCTTTGAGTAGCAGCAGCGCTATAGAGAGAGATCTCTCTCCATAGCGCGCATGCAATGTGGGCCTCTCCAAACTCCTTTTCCCGGGCTGAATCAGGGGCCCAGCATGTCCCTGGTGTGTGTGCATTCACATGTAGGTTGGGAATGGGATGGAGTGGGTTGGGGGGGGGGGGGGGGGATCTCTCTGACCCACAGGCAAAAAAAACAAAAACAATATGGAATTTGAAATATTAGCTGGCGCAGTGATTGAACACGGCTCCCTTATCACTGGGTTGCCAGGTTGGCCGGGCCATAACGATGACTTACTACCAGGCCAGCGAGCATGGAGTATATAACAAGATTCTCCAACATGACAAACACCACCCCTGAGGAGGGAGACACGCACGCACGCACACACACACACACACGCACACACACACACACACACACACGCACGCACGCACGCACGCACGCACGCACGCACGCACGCACACACGCACGCTACACGCACGCCGCGCTCCAAAAACCAGGCCATCCAGCATTTGCAAAGAGAGATACTTAGAGAAGTGTGATGTGCTATAGTAGGTGGAAGTGGAGATAAGAAAGGGGCATGGCAGTCAGGGAGGGGGGGGGGCCCACAGGGCCACATGCATGCATGCATCGGGGGAGAAAACCCCGTACTGAATGATTCAGGGGCCCCCCCCCCCCCCCCCCCCCCCCCCCCCCCCCTCCAGAGCAGAGCTGGAACATCAGGGGCAGTGGAACACGGCAGAGATATACCTGGGCTAAAATACTCATAGCATTGGTGAAATACTTACCTCTTTTTGAGCGGTGCAAACCGCTCCTATAAGTGGCTGTGCGTGTGTCCGTAGCCTTTTTCCTCAGCGTTTTGCTATAGTAAAATGTGTGTGCGTAGCATCATGTTTGTCTAGTGATGTCATATGTCGTATGTCTGTAGCCTTTTTCCTCAGTGTTTTGCCATAGCAAAACTTCTGTGTGTGTAGTATAGCCTGTACATCCTAGACTCAAATCCTAGTCTGAAGATGTTATGCAAGCACGACCACCGCTCACTTCACATTGGGTGTGATTTTTTTTTTGTTTTATTTTATTGCATGCTGTGTTCTGGCCAGTACTTTGTGATGCCAATTATTTTAGAGATGCACTGAGTTGCATCCTGCTGCTTGTTACTCTACCTTGCACTTATTGTCTCCACCAGCCGAAGGCTGAGGGAGAGTATGTTTTCCCCTCCGTCCGTCCGTCCGTGCGTCCGTCCGTGTGTCCGTGTGTCCGTGTGTCCTCGCAGTTTGTGTGCAGCTAATCTCAGTCGCCGTTGGCCCGATCGCTGCCAAACTGAGCACACACACTCCCTGGATGCCAATCTAGAACCTCTGCCCCACATTTTTCAAATCAGCCTCATGGTGGCGCTATAACAGGCCGATTTGTGTGGCCTGGTTGTTACCAGCTAATCTCCGGCGCCGTTGGCCCGATCGCTGCCAAACTGAGCACACACACTCCCTGGATGCTAATTCAGAACCTCTGCCCCACATTTTTTAAATCAGCCTCATGGTGGCGCTATAACAGGCCGATTTGTGTGGCCTGGTGGAGACCTGTGCTCGGAAGAGCACTGCTTCTAGTTTACAAATGATATCCTATCTATCTATCTATCTATCTATCTATCTATCTATCTATCTATCTATCTATCTATCTATCTATCTATCTATCTATCTATCTATCTCAGGGGTTTTCAAAGTGGGTGACGGCCGGGGCACCCTGGGGTGCCGTGATGCAGTCAGTTCTAATCAAAATGGCTATTATCTCAACGTTTTCCTTGCACCATAATCACTAAAATATGGCATAAATAATCTATCTATCTAGCTACAGTATCCATCATTTGTTCGTATATACTGTATCTATCTTTTCCAAAATACACCAAAAGTTGCAAATCGTGGAGTCTCCTATGTAAAGGATAAAATACACACTTTCATACGTGCCATCTATCTAAAATAATGTACATGCACAGCATCGGAGACCCCCCGCCCCTGCCCCCGATGGATTGAGACATATCAGGTCACAGACGACTTTCGGGTTCCAGACGCGACGCCTGCATGGTGACCCTGTTCTGTGGACATTGGCTCGGGTATCTGGATAGAATATGGAGGTCAGGACAGACCAGTCCCGCCGGGATGCTTCAGAACCATCCAGAGGTATAGAGTGATCTGGGTCAGCTATTCCCCAGCCCAGCGTTTCTGGAGTCCCTAACTCCCCGTTCATCCAGCTTCATAGCCAGGATAAATACAGACTCTGGTGTCCAATAGAGCTCCTTTTCTGTGTCTGTCTGTGTTCTCAGTTCCGTCTCTGGGGTGGTGGACTGAAGGGGTTCCGGTCCTGTGGGGAGGTAACAGATTGCAGGGCCCGGTTTGAAGATGTATTGCAGAGGAGGTCTTGCACCGTTGGGGAGAGACATGGAGAGAGAGAGAGAGACAGAGAGAGAGAGAAAAAGAGAAAGATGGTACCGAGGCCCTTTAAGCCAGTGGATCTCAAAGTGGGGATCCGGGGACCCTCACAGCAGGGGTCCTTGAAAGGATTCCAGGGGGTCCTCCGCCCCGCAAAATGAGAAACTGTGTAACGACTTAGGTCCTATTTTGTACTTGCGAAAATGCGAAAATGGCAGATCAACAAGCTCGCAATGCATGGCATCTGCTTGAGGAAAAGTTTATGTCTGGTTGAAAGTGGTTAATTTGGCTGTCATTTCACCGGCTAAGTTCTAGCCCAATGATCCGATCATTTCGGGGTCATTTCGGGTCTCTCCCCCCAAATACATTACTGACAGTTCGCATCATTACATTACTCAGAATTCTACACTAAATCTAATCCAAAAATAATAACCTTCACATATGGGGGTCCATGACTCCCTGGCACAAAAGTCCTTTCCGTGGGAGGCCTAATAATAGGTATCAATTCGGGGGTCCTTGACCGGAATATGTTAACAGAAACCCCCTGTTTTGGACCACGTGCCAAAGGAAGGTGGGAGATGGACTGTCAAAGAAAGACATCAAAGGGGGCTTGAGCCCCTTCCCTTTTATCTGTCTGTAAAAAGTGCCCTCTCCAGACCATGAATGCAGTAGTCACTATAGTAAATCTCGATATTTCCAAATCCCATTATTTTGACTAAGGGTTAGGGTTAGGTTTAGGCATAGTTTTACTGAAGTTTGGGTTGGGGTTATAGGTTTAGGCATAGTAGCATTCACCAGGTTAACATTCACCAGGTTAGAATTCGCCTGTGTCGGCAGGTTAGCATTTCACCAGGTTAGCATTCACCAGCGTCGAACAAATGTTACGTTGTAATATCGCTACGCTCCCGAAAGAAATGCAAATGCCCTCTTTCCATGCCATACCTGAAGGCAGCATTCTTGCCTTGCCATAATTGCCTTGTCCAAACTCTCCTGAACTTGAATGCAGCATCTTATGTTGAAAGAATTGCGCTTTCTATGTAAAAATCCGTGCCGTTACGCCACATCTCCAGTTAGGGTTGTTCGATTAATCGATTTTTAATCGTAACCCGTTTTTTTTCCTTTGGACGATGTAAAAAAATGGAAATCGTAAAATCGATTTTCACTTTAATTAGGGAAATTCTTACTCATTGGAGCCTTGCACGCGCAAAAAGTACACAGCCCCGTCCTCCTAAAGCAGGACGACAAGGTCCGACACCAAATTAATACTACTTTCTATCTGATGTGTAATTTCTTTGATGCGCGTTTAGCGCACGTCAGACTGAGCAGAGTTCACCACGGCACTGCGCTCACTCGCGATGGTTCAAGCAGCAAACAGAACAAAACGCTGCTGAGCTGGTAAACTTACTTACTTGTTGTAGTTTGAAAGAAGCTTATTAATTCTGTGTTACCCACCTACTGACTGTAGTCTACTCCTAGTCCTACTGTCCCTGTCACTGTGTTAATTTTGCGTCGGGAAGCGAAGCGCTTCGCCTCCGTTTACAATCAGTCAACATCTCCGTGCATGAGTGGTGCAGGGCAGGGGCGTAGCCAGGAATTACATTTTGGTAGGCGAAATGCCTACCAAAATGCCTCACCAGCCTCCAAGAGCTGGCTTGTTTTGGCTGTTTTGTCACTCACTATTGATAATGAAACACTAAGGACGCTAAGTTGTATGTGATTGTTGCACAACTAAAGTTATTATTATTAATACCCTTATTGTTTTATTGCATTTTGCTATTTGGCTATATAAAAAAAATCAAAAAATGAAACAATAATGAAAAAAAAAATCATTTCCTTGCATTTTTTAAATGAAAACAAAATAGTTGAAACAATGTATTATTCTTTTAACAAAAAATCGAAATCGAAATCGAAAATCGGGATTTCAGAGAAAATAATCGAGATTTTATTTTTTGGCCATATCGAACAACCCTATCTCCAGTATTCACTTATGCTTAGTTTTGTGTGGTATCAAGTAGGGCTGCACAATATATCGTTATCGTATCGTTATCGAGGTATGACCATGCGCAATATCAGTATTGTAAAATGCAACGATATCGCAATACATCACCTTGGGAGATATATTGCCATATCGTTGCCCATATCTTCAATATCGCTCATATCGTTGCCTTTTGCTACAATTAGAATATCAAATAGCAAGTGTGGGAACCCAATAGCACTTAGAATCAGGAGTGATATTGACTTGTTATTATGCAGTTTTTTGAATAATACTTAGTTTTTACTGTTGCAACACTTTAAATATTGAATATGAAATGTGTACGGTAATATTGTATATATATCGAAATATTTGGCATAAATACAGAGATATGTCATTTTGTCCATATCGTGCAGCCCTAGTATCAAGTGCGGAAAATAGCTGCGACGATTTGTGAGCTTGGAGGTCAGCTATTTTCAATATTTTCACCAAAGGCCCTTTTAGAAATTTCAACCCCTGCCTCTCTAACATTCTCTGCATGCCCTCTTTCCGTGACATACCTGAAGGCAGCATTCAAGAGAATTAATTCACCCTTTGTTAGCCTTCTGGTTGGTCCCTGACTGACCAACCAGCAGGCTCTATCTGCCTTGTCCCGCCCTGGTTCCGCCTTTTTTATGTTGAATTTGCTAAAACATAATTTATGGAGAAATAAAAACGTATAAAAACATGCTGATTCACTATGCTGCCACTGAGCAGCTCCATTTGACTGAAACCAAGTTTGAAATTAGAATTGAGCAGACAGAATAACAATACGAAGCAACTGAATTAACATGATAGTGGATGGAGTGTCCCACTGAATGTCCCTCCAAGACACAGCAACCAATGGGTGTGGAGAGGGGCAGGACAACGGGCGGGACTTGACAGAGGGTGAATTGCCTTGTCCAAACTCTCCTGAACTTGAATGCAGCGTCTCATGTTGAAAGAACTGCCCTCTCTGTGTAGAAATCCATGCCGTTACGCCACATCTCCAGCATTCGCTTGATTATGCTTAATCTCGCGATGCAATACGTATCTCGTTACTTGGGTCACGATGCAATAGTATCACGATATATTGCGAATCTTTGCGATACGATACTATTGCGATATATCAGCTTTAAAAGCTGAAGGCGCTGCTCTGATGTTGTTGTTTTCGTCGTTCGCAGCCATTTTCCTAAAAAATTATCGGCCAGGGGCCCTCGCGGGGGTTAATCCGGCCATGCCCCTGCCTCACTAACATTCTCTGCACGTCCCTGAGAGTGGTGGTGGTGGGTGGGGGGCCCCTGCGGTGAGCGGGGACAGGCAGGGAGGTGTGGGGGGCCCCTGCGGTGAGCGGGGAGAGGCAGGGAGGTGTGGGGGGCCCCTAAGGTGAGCGGGGAGAGGCAGGGAGGTGTGGGGGGCCCCTGCGGTGAGCAGGGACAGGCAGGGAGGTGTGGGGGGCCCCTGCGGTGAGCGGGGACAGGCAGGGAGGTGTGGGGGGCCCCTGCGGTGAGCGGGGAGAGGCAGGGAGGTGTGGGGGGCCCCCTGCGGTGAGCGGGGAGAGGCAGGGAGGTGTGGGGGGCCCCCTGCGGTGAGCGGGGAGAGGCAGGGAGGTGTGGGGGGCCCCTGCGGTGAGCGGGGACAGGCAGGGAGGTGTGGGGGGCCCCTGCGGTGAGCGGGGAGAGGCAGGGAGGTGTGGGGGGCCCCTAAGGTGAGCGGGGAGAGGCAGGGAGGTGTGGGGGGCCCCTGCGGTGAGCAGGGACAGGCAGGGAGGTGTGGGGGGCCCCTGCGGTGAGCGGGGACAGGCAGGGAGGTGTGGGGGGCCCCTGCGGTGAGCGGGGAGAGGCAGGGAGGTGTGGGGGGCCCCCTGCGGTGAGCGGGGAGAGGCAGGGAGGTGTGGGGGGCCCCTGCGGTGAGCGGGGAGAGGCAGGGAGGTGTGGGGGGCCCCTGCGGTGAGCGGGGAGAGGCAGGGAGGTGTGGGGGGCCCCTGCGGTGAGCGGGGAGGTGCAGGGAGGTGTGGGAGGCCCCTGCGGTGAGCGGGGAGAGGCAGGGAGGTGTGGGGGGCCCCCTGCGGTGAGCGGGGAGAGGCAGGGAGGTGTGCGGTGCGGGCCGAGGGCCGATCGGGTTCCGCAGGGCGAGGGGAGCGACCTGGCTGCTCGGGGCCCTGGGAGCCCTGACCTCTGACCCCGTGCCTAGAACAAAAACACATGCCAGGCGAGGTGACTCATATCCGGCCTTAAATACTCTGGTGTGGAATTTTGCACCCCTGCATGTCCTCTCCTCCCCGAAGCCACGTACGGCTCTCCCCCCTCCTCCTCAGTGGTGTAAAGTAACTAAGGACATTTACTTAGGTACGGTACGTGAGTACCAATTTTGAGGTATTTGTACCTTTACTCGTGTGTTTCCAAGGTACAATACTTTTATTTCTGCTCCACTACATCTCGAATCAAAATATTGTACTTTTACCCATCTACAATTATGTGACAACTTTAGTTACTTTGAAGATCTTGATTGTTATTACTAAACATACATAAGCCACTTCAGCCCTATATATCTTTTGGCCATTAGAAAATAGTGGATCTGCAAGCACACAATGCGTTGCATGGCGACGCATAGATCTGCTATTTTAAATGTTTCATTTTTTTTTTTATTATATATATTTTTTTTTATAGATTTCACACATTTGAAAACGTGTGAAACGGGACTTTCTGCATAACGAGTACTTTCTACTTTTGGAACTTTGAGTACATTTTGATGAAAAATACTTTTGTACTTTTACTCAAGTGCATTTAAAATTCCGGACTTCTTCTACTTCTACAGAAGTATTTCTTCATTGCAGTATTGATACTTTTACTTACTTTTTCCACCACTGATCCTTTTCAGGCCGCAACCCCCCCCCCCCACACACACACACACACACACACACACACACACACACACACACACTGATGAGCACTAAGAGTTGAGGCATTACATTTTGTATAACTCGGTTCTATTGTGAAATTTGCGAGGCGTTGTGAGCATGTAGATCTGCTATTTTCACAATATGCCTCAAATATTTGACAGTTTGGCCAATGTTATTTGTCATTTCAGAGGTATTAAAAAGTCCTTAAATTGTCACTTTAGATATGTGCAGATACCCTTAAACTTTATGTTGGTTTGTTTACAGTTGAGTGAGGAAACATGTGTTGCATATTAAGTTAATCATGCATCTGGGGACCCCCCGAAATAATTCAGGGACCCCCACCTTCTACTGCTGCTTCTTCCACCAGTTGTGTCACACTCATCAGCGACGAATGGATCGCCCTCCCACTCTCTCTCTTTTTATGCCTATGTCATCCTATCTCTCTCTCTCTCTCTCCCTGTCTGTCTTTCTGTCTGTCTGTCTGTCTCTGCGTCTCTTTTCTCCCACATTCTCTTTCTCTGGTGTTTTCATTAATTTATGTTCCATTGCCAGGACCTTGTTTGCTTTCCCTGTGTGTGTGTGTGTGTGTGTGTGTGTGTGTGTGTGTGTGTGTGTGTGTGTGTGTGTGTGTGTGTGTGCGTGTGCGTGTGCGCGTTGTGTGTGCGTGCGTGTGCGTGTGCGCGTTGTGTGTGTGTGTGTCGGTGGCATTGGAATGGACTTGTTTATAGTTGTGACCCTTGCCTCTTGAAGTCTTAAAACAGCTCCGCTGTCAAGAGCCAAAATCTTTGGCAAGGTCAGCTCATTTCTGTTTACTTTTCAAGCACTATTTACCCTCTGGGGCTTTTAAAAGCACTTCTGCAAAACATCACCGCCAGGAGAGAGGGAGAGAGAGAGAGAGAGAGAGAGAGAGAGGGAGAGGGAGAGGGAGAGAGAGGGGGTGAGTGAGAAGAAATCAACAAAAGAAGGTGAACTGAAATGATTATATTGATATGGTGAAGTTATCCTGAACCCGGGGTATTCATAAATCTCTCTTTGATTACGCTGAAGGCTCAGAGACTCAGAGGCAGCCTGCGTAGGGTACTGTAACTGCACCAACACGTCCATATCGTAGGGTACTGTAACTGCACCAACACGTCCATATCGTAGGGTACTGTAACTGCACCAACACGTCCATATCGTAGGGTACTGTAACTGCACCAACACGTCCATATCGTAGGGTACTGTAACTGCACCAACACGTCCATATCGTAGGGTACTGTAACTGCACCAACACGTCCATATCGTAGGGTACTGTAACTGCACCAACACGTCCATATCGTAGGGTACTGTAACTGCACCAACACGTCCATATCGTAGGGTACTGTAACTGCACCAACACGTCCATATCGTAGGGTACTGTAACTGCACCAACACGTCCATATCGTAGGGTACTGTAACTGCACCAACACGTCCATATCGTAGGGTACTGTAACTGCACCAACACGTCCATATCAATTATGCTGCGGTAAACAACGTCCCTATAACGCCTCAACCCCTCATACAGCGCAGCAATACCATCAGGGACGTGCTGGCCATTGGGAAAAGCGGGACAACTCCCGAACGGCCGGTTCATTCCCGGCCGGTCCAGGCCGGCCATTAGGATAAAAAATAAAAAATAAAATGTCGGCCTTTGTTCCATTTTGGGGGCTGGGCAGCCAACAAAGTAAATCGTCACTGTCGGGCAGAAACCTCTTATCTCCAAGTTTCAAATTCATACATTTTTTCGCAAAGCAAAGCCCTGCTTCATCATCATACAAGGCCGTTGCACAAAGTAGTGAAAACAGCAGATCTACAAGCATACAACAGCTTGTAGATCGGCTGTTTTCACTTGTTTAAAGGTGTATTCAGTGATAATGAAAGTGGCCGGGGGTGGAAATGTTTAGTTTTTTATAGATTTTTTACACCATTATAATGTTCTCGTTTTGATCATTAGACCCAATCACTGAATATCGTGAGGCCTACGTCTCCAGCTTCAGGATATGTATGATAGTGATTTACTACGAGACTGTGGCATTTTATGAGTTCAGTAGTTTACAATCTAGGCATTTAGCAGACGTTCTTAATTCAGAGCGACTGCGGTTCTCAAAACTTTTATTTTGACCATCATAACTAAACATCATAACATAACTACGGCCATACTCTACCCTGATTGGTCGAGGACTGGCTGGCCACCTCTGAAACCCGAATCTAGCTATGCTCGTAACACGGGCCATGGTGGAAGTCCTTATATGGTCAGCACACATTCTAGTGAGGAGAATGAATGGAAAATGTACCAATTATATTTTTATTTGAATGAAATACAATCACTGAATATACCTTTAAATCAATTTTAAAATGATAAATACAAAACAAACGGTTTTGGACATACAAGGTTTCCACCCGGCAATGACAAAATATAACTCATTTACAGTAATTGGCCCACTGGCTTGTCACTTGTCATGATCTGAAATGGCAAATCTTTGAGTAGCAGCAGTGCTATAGAGAGATCTCTCTCTCTATAGTGTGCAAATGAGGGCCTCTCCAACTCTTTTCCCGGGCTGAATAGGGGCCCAGCACGTCCCTGTATACCATGCTGTTTCCACAGCCTCTATACAGTATAGAGTATAGACGGTTTCATTCTGTAAACAATGACGCCGCTCTGCTGAAGGTTACAACCTTTGTCTGCATATACTGTTTGCAACCGTTGCCCTGGGCAACGAGATAAACTATAGCAGATATACCTAACTTAAAAAATGCACATGTTTTTATTCATTATTATTATTATTGACATCAATAAACGAAGGAAACATCTTATAAGTTATAATAGCATTTGGGTTTATTCCAGGAAAGGGATCTTACAAGCATCAGAACGACATGGTAGCCAATCAGGAGGGAATATGGGAAATGGGACAGATCCATATTGATGACATGACTTTAGAGATACATGTGTACCGCTTTGTGTGATTTTAGGCCAAAATCTGTAGGAGCAGTGTCCAAAAATGTTTTGCAAAAATCGGCCTGATGGTGGCGCTAGAAGAGGGCCATGTGAGAAATGAGAGGTGGGGGTTGTGGTTTGCCAGCCAAGGAGTGTGTGTGTGTGTGTGTGCAAAGTTGGGCATGGATAGGGGCAACAGTGCCAGAGATAAGAGTCGGGCAAAAGTGTGACGTGACGTGACGTGACATGACGTGACGTGACGCGAAGTGACGTGACGTGACGGACCGACTGACAGCCGGTGGAGGTTTTGATAGTAACTGCGACCTGACAGTCGCAACAAAGCGGACGTGAAGCCTCCTCCCTCACTTCCGCATCGTCTTTACAGTCGCACAAATGTATCCTAAATATAAACCAAAATCATCTAAGCATACAGTATAGCCGCTTAGCAGAAATGGAAAAACATTTTTTAAGATATTTTTAAATATATTTTCGTGAACGTAAATGCCAGCCTCCTCTCATGAGATGTTGGGAGGTGTATATCTCTATATAGCATTCGAAGATTGTGGAATAGTTACGCAAGACTAATAACCAACCAACCAGTGTTGTTTTTGACAGCAAATTTTGATTTAGTTTTAGTCATAGTCTTTTGAATAAAATGTCATTTAGTTTTAGTCATAATTTAGTCACCTGAAAAGTATTAGTTTTACTCTAATTTTAGTCGACTAAATAACATACAATTTTAAGCGACTAAATCTACAGATGATTTAGTCGACTAAAATGTATTTTGGCAGGCCTTGATGGCATCATAATGACAGATTTTACACTTGGTTGTTTGCTGAAAATATCTACAAGCTCACAACGCGTCGCGTTGTGAGCTTGTAGATCGGCTATTTTCAGCACGCAACACCTGAGAGCAACCAAACATAAAATTACTCTCTTCTCCACTAGTCCCTCCCTATAACGTTTTAGTCTGGTTTTTATTTTGTTGACGAAATTGTCAATATATTTAGTCATAGTTTTATTAATCATAGCTTAGTTTTTGTTTAGTTTTTATTTAGTTTTCGTCAGTGAAAAACACACAGTCGACAAACATTTTTCGTCATAGTTTTAGCCAACCAACCAACAACTGCTTTTCGCCTGTTTATCCAATGCTAATGGGGAGGGAGAGAGAGAGAGAGAGAGAGAGAGAGAGAGAGAGAGAGAGAGAGAGAGAGAGAGAGAGAGAGAGAGAGAGAGAGAGAGAGAGAGAGAGAGAGAGAGAGAGAGAGAGATCCAAGAAAAGCTAGCATGATAGACCCTCGCAGGGCTGCGTGGCTGTTGCATACAGAGCCACGCGGTCGGGCCTTAACCCATCAATAATCACTATCTGCCCCGCCATGCATTTGCCCCTGCAGAGTTAATGATTAATCTCCCCTTATATGGGACCGATCACTATCGGATTGATGAATGCACCGGCCAATCATGTTACGGCAAAGCCCCGGCATGTACATACACCAATAAGTGATGATGAAGAACCCTGGGTTTTGTGTGTGGGTTTATTTATGCTAGCTTGGATGTGGGGGACTCGCCGTGTACACGCTAGGATGGTCCCCACTGGATTCCCCCCCCCCCCCCGCTGTAGCCATGTATGGTGGATGGTGGTGGTGGTGGTAGGCTACTGTGTGTGTGTGTGTGTGTGTGTGTGTGTGTGTGTGTGTGTGTGTGTGTGCGTGTGTGTGTGTGGTGGGTCTCAGGGGGAGAATCTCACGCTATTTTGTGTTTGTGTGCCGAAAAGAGACGAATGCAAATGAGTAAACGGGAATAAATGTGCGCGTACGAGTCGGTCTGTGGAGTGCGTTTACAGTACGCGTTTGAGTTTGAGGAAGCGTGTGAGCGTGATTAATTTGAATTCAAATTGTGAGTGTGTGTGTGTGTGTGTGTGTGTGTGTGTGTGTGTGTGTGTGTGTGTGTGTGTGTGTGTGTGTGTGTGTGTGTGTGTGTGTGTGTGTGTGTGTGTGTGTGTGTGTATATATATTTATATATAGGCCTATACGCACACTGTATAATATGTGTGTTTGTATATACAGTACACTATATATAAAACGTGCATGTGATTAATTTGAAGTGTGCCTGGGCGTGCGTGCGTGCGTGCGTGCGTGCGTGCGTACGTGCGTGCGCAAACCATACAGAATCAGAGGCTGTGCAGCAGAGAAATGTAATGTGTGATTAACCTCATGCTCCCAAATGCTCTGAAATCTCCACACACACATCCTGCCCCCTGTGTGTGTGTGTGTGTGTGTGTGTGTGTGTGTGTGTGTGTGTGTGTGTGTGTGTGTGTGTGTGTGTGTGTGTGTGTGTGTGTGTGTGTGTGTGTGTGTGTGTGTGTGAGGGTGGGTTAGTGAAAATCATTATGTGAGTGTGGCTATGGCTGCCCTGCTTGCCTTTACATGTGCCCTTGAAAAGGTCCCTTTTTGAATACATAATTATGTGTCATTAAGGTCAGGGGTGGACCGTGAACTAAGTTTGATGCCATAGACCACATGAGACTGACACAACATATATGGGCTTAATATTGATGACATCAGGGATCTCCATTTATGGGCATAAAAGAGACTTGCGTATTATAGCAGTTGGTTGTTTAAGCTGGACAAAATGTGGCCATACTTTCTATAGCAGACGATATGTGCGCAGATCATTTGCCAGGCGGGTAAAAGAATGATAACAGCTTCCAAATAAAAAAAATCTGTGTGAAAAAAGACCCTTCTATGGCCGTGCAGACGCTTCAATGCAAACCTACGGGAGCGGAGCTATGATTGGGCCTTAGACCGGATACGGAAACCTAGATCCGGTCAAAACCGGAAACACGGCCGGATGCAGTTAGGAGGCGGTCCTAAAGATTCCGAATCGGCAATAAACAGTGATCATACTTTTAATTGTTCCATAATGATTATAAAGCTAATTACATTTCTGGGATCTACGGGCATAGCAGGGCGGTACAGCGGGAAATCTCCGGTTTCGACGGGGATAGCTGGAAATGAGTTAAATTCCGGACTTTTTACTCGAAACATTTCTACATTGCAGTGTGAGATGAAGTAAAACTAAATGTGAGTACTTTTTCCATCACTGGTACTGATGATGCGTCTCTGCTTGAACGGTGGATGTTTCCCGGCCCGGGGCAGAGAGCTTTCAGCGCTCTCTTCTCCGTGTCAGTGTCCTTGTATAGTCAGGACAAGGTTTATTTTCTCTGGACGGAGGGAGACACCGCCTCTCCAACTTTTACTGGCCCTCTTAGTGATGTGTATCTGAGAGAGAGAGGGAGGGAGAGAGAGAGAGAGAGAGAGAGAGAGAGAGAGAGAGAGAGAGAGAGAGGGCTGACCTCGGTCATGCAGCTTTATGGGCTCCTGCCTCCTGCCTCCTCTCATCCGCTTGCTGTTTGTTTTTCCCTTTGCCTGGTCTTCATATTATGATTTAAAATAGTGAAAATAGCCGATCTACCGCAAGGCGTTGTGTGCTTGTAGATCGTCTTTTTTTATATATATATCGTCACTGTCGGGCAGAAACCTCGTATCTCCAAATTTCTAATTTGTATGTTTTTTCACCAAGTAAAGCCCTGCTTCATCACACAAGGCTGTCGCACAAAAGTAGTGAAAACAGCCGATCTACAAGCACACAACGCCTCGCGGTGCCAGGCGTTGTGTGCTTGTAGATCTGCTATTTTCACTAGTTTAGTTCATTTTCGTCCTGAATCCTGAAAAGTAACAGTTTTGGACATGAAGAGGTTTCCGCACCCGACAGATCAGACGATATTTAGTAGCATGATTCAGTTTTTCCAGAAAACTTAAGTAGGATTTAGAAGGCGTTTTAAATGTTCTGAATGTTTTTTTTAAAATATTCATCCTTTTCCACGGTATCTCTATTTCTACTCTTCTTGCTACTATCTATCGATCTATCTATCTATCTATCTATCTATCTATCTATCTATCTATCTATCTATCTATCTATCTATCTAACTATCTATCTATCTATCTATCTATCTATCTATCTATCTATCTATCTATCTATCTATCTATCTATCTATCTATCTATCTATCTATCTAATATGTAATCTATATTTATCTAAACATATCTATCTGGTGTGCATTATGAGACACATCCTCAACTGAAAAAGAGGGGAAAAGTTCAGCAATGAACACAGCAGGACAACTGCTGTGTAATGACTGTTATCTCGCGCTGCCTTATAAATACTGCAATAGCGGAGACACTGCAACTTCAGGCGTTAACGCGGGCGATTAATTCAAAATGTGTTCTTAAACAAGACTACGACGAAAACTTGTATTGGCTGGACTGTTTATGAAACGCTGCAGGCTTTTTTTTCTTTTTCTTCTAAATTTAGAGTAGCCAATTATTTGTATTGCTTTTTTCTCGCAGTTTAGTTGTTGTGCCAATTAAACCTCCCACACATTTCTGTGTTTTGCCCACTGTTCTTTTCACCCTACTGGCTGGCTCGCCTGCCAGCAAGGAGCCTCCGTCCCATACAGGGGTGTCACACCAAATTCTGGGCCCTGAGTACAAGGATTCACTCACATTTTGTGCTTTAACTATTGAAAAATAGCAGATCTACAAGCTCGCAGCGCGGCACCGAGTGCCTGTGAGCTTGTAGGTCTGCTATCTTTTGAAAAATCGTGAACATTTTGTCCTTTGAATATTTCAGCGCGGCACTCGGTGCCGTGCTGTGAGCTTGTATATCTGCTATTTTTCAATAGCTAAAGTATAAAATAATTAAGGCACCTCCACCTTGGACCCTGGTAACTCAGTCTCACTCCCCCCCCCCCCCCCCCCCCCAGTCTCACTGTACGGGTATGTACTATAAGTTCTTGAAAGTCTGATCACTTTTCCCCAAAGGTGTCTTAAGTAAATGAGTATCTGTTTTAAATCTGCTGCCATGTTAGTCATGCATGTGAAGCTAAGTTATTATAGATCCACACATGCATGTGAAGCTAAGTTATTATAGATCCACACATGCATGTGAAGCTAAGTTATTATAGATCCACACATGCATGTGAAGCTAAGTTATTATAGATCCACACATGCATGTGAAGCTAAGTTATTATAGATCCACACATGCATGTGAAGCTAAGTTATTATAGATCCACACATGCATGTGAAGCTAAGTTATTATAGATCCACACATGCATGTGAAGCTAAGTTATTATAGATCCACACATGCATGTGAAGCTAAGTTATTATAGATCCACACATGCATGTGAAGCTAAGTTATTATAGATCCACACATGCATGTGAAGCTAAGTTATTATAGATCCACACATGCATGTGAAGCTAAGTTATTATAGATCCACACATGCATGTGAAGCTAAGTTATTATAGATCCACACATGCATGTGAAGCTAAGTTATTATAGATCCACACATGCATGTGAAGCTAAGTTATTATAGATCCACACATGCATGTGAAGCTAAGTTATTATAGATCCACACATGCATGTGAAGCTAAGTTATTATAGATCCACACATGCATGTGAAGCTAAGTTATTATAGATCCACACATGCATGTGAAGCTAAGTTATTATAGATCCACACATGCATGTGAAGCTAAGTTATTATAGATCCACACATGCATGTGAAGCTAAGTTATTATAGATCCACACATGCATGTGAAGCTAAGTTATTATAGATCCACACATGCATGTGAAGCTAAGTTATTATAGATCCACACATGCATGTGAAGCTAAGTTATTATAGATCCACACATGCATGTGAAGCTAAGTTATTATAGATCCACACATGCATGTGAAGCTAAGTTATTATAGATCCACACATGCATGTGAAGCTAAGTTATTATAGATCCACACATGCATGTGAAGCTAAGTTATTATAGATCCACACATGCATGTGAAGCTAAGTTATTATAGATCCACACATGCATGTGAAGCTAAGTTATTATAGATCCACACATGCATGTGAAGCTAAGTTATTATAGATCCACACATGCATGTGAAGCTAAGTTATTATAGATCCACACATGCATGTGAAGCTAAGTTATTATAGATCCACACATGCATGTGAAGCTAAGTTATTATAGATCCACACATGCATGTGAAGCTAAGTTATTATAGATCCACACATGCATGTGAAGCTAAGTTATTATAGATCCACACATGCATGTGAAGCTAAGTTATTATAGATCCACACATGCATGTGAAGCTAAGTTATTATAGATCCACACATGCATGTGAAGCTAAGTTATTATAGATCCACACATGCATGTGAAGCTAAGTTATTATAGATCCACACATGCATGTGAAGCTAAGTTATTATAGATCCACACATGCATGTGAAGCTAAGTTATTATAGATCCACACATGCATGTGAAGCTAAGTTATTATAGATCCACACATGCATGTGAAGCTAAGTTATTATAGATCCACACATGCATGTGAAGCTAAGTTATTATAGATCCACACATGCATGTGAAGCTAAGTTATTATAGATCCACACATGCATGTGAAGCTAAGTTATTATAGATCCACACATGCATGTGAAGCTAAGTTATTATAGATCCACACATGCATGTGAAGCTAAGTTATTATAGATCCACACATGCATGTGAAGCTAAGTTATTATAGATCCACACATGCATGTGAAGCTAAGTTATTATAGATCCACACATGCATGTGAAGCTAAGTTATTATAGATCCACACATGCATGTGAAGCTAAGTTATTATAGATCCACACATGCATGTGAAGCTAAGTTATTATAGATCCACACATGCATGTGAAGCTAAGTTATTATAGATCCACACATGCATGTGAAGCTAAGTTATTATAGATCCACACATGCATGTGAAGCTAAGTTATTATAGATCCACACATGCATGTGAAGCTAAGTTATTATAGATCCACACATGCATGTGAAGCTAAGTTATTATAGATCCACACATGCATGTGAAGCTAAGTTATTATAGATCCACACATGCATGTGAAGCTAAGTTATTATAGATCCACACATGCATGTGAAGCTAAGTTATTATAGATCCACACATGCATGTGAAGCTAAGTTATTATAGATCCACACATGCATGTGAAGCTAAGTTATTATAGATCCACACATGCATGTGAAGCTAAGTTATTATAGATCCACACATGCATGTGAAGCTAAGTTATTATAGATCCACACATGCATGTGAAGCTAAGTTATTATAGATCCACACATGCATGTGAAGCTAAGTTATTATAGATCCACACATGCATGTGAAGCTAAGTTATTATAGATCCACACATGCATGTGAAGCTAAGTTATTATAGATCCACACATGCATGTGAAGCTAAGTTATTATAGATCCACACATGCATGTGAAGCTAAGTTATTATAGATCCACACATGCATGTGAAGCTAAGTTATTATAGATCCACACATGCATGTGAAGCTAAGTTATTATAGATCCACACATGCATGTGAAGCTAAGTTATTATAGATCCACACATGCATGTGAAGCTAAGTTATTATAGATCCACACATGCATGTGAAGCTAAGTTATTATAGATCCACACATGCATGTGAAGCTAAGTTATTATAGATCCACACATGCATGTGAAGCTAAGTTATTATAGATCCACACATGCATGTGAAGCTAAGTTATTATAGATCCACACATGCATGTGAAGCTAAGTTATTATAGATCCACACATGCATGTGAAGCTAAGTTATTATAGATCCACACATGCATGTGAAGCTAAGTTATTATAGATCCACACATGCATGTGAAGCTAAGTTATTATAGATCCACACATGCAAGTGAAGCTAAGTTATTATAGATCCACACATGCATGTGAAGCTAAGTTATTATAGATCCACACATGCATGTGAAGCTAAGTTATTATAGATCCACACATGCATGTGAAGCTAAGTTATTATAGATCCACACATGCATGTGAAGCTAAGTTATTATAGATCCACACATGCATGTGAAGCTAAGTTATTATAGATCCACACATGCATGTGAAGCTAAGTTATTATAGATCCACACATGCATGTGAAGCTAAGTTATTATAGATCCACACATGCATGTGAAGCTAAGTTATTATAGATCCACACATGCATGTGAAGCTAAGTTATTATAGATCCACACATGCATGTGAAGCTAAGTTATTATAGATCCACACATGCATGTGAAGCTAAGTTATTATAGATCCACACATGCATGTGAAGCTAAGTTATTATAGATCCACACATGCATGTGAAGCTAAGTTATTATAGATCCACACATGCATGTGAAGCTAAGTTATTATAGATCCACACATGCATGTGAAGCTAAGTTATTATAGATCCACACATGCATGTGAAGCTAAGTTATTATAGATCCACACATGCATGTGAAGCTAAGTTATTATAGATCCACACATGCATGTGAAGCTAAGTTATTATAGATCCACACATGCATGTGAAGCTAAGTTATTATAGATCCACACATGCATGTGAAGCTAAGTTATTATAGATCCACACATGCATGTGAAGCTAAGTTATTATAGATCCACACATGCATGTGAAGCTAAGTTATTATAGATCCACACATGCATGTGAAGCTAAGTTATTATAGATCCACACATGCATGTGAAGCTAAGTTATTATAGATCCACACATGCATGTGAAGCTAAGTTATTATAGATCCACACATGCATGTGAAGCTAAGTTATTATAGATCCACACATGCATGTGAAGCTAAGTTATTATAGATCCACACATGCATGTGAAGCTAAGTTATTATAGATCCACACATGCATGTGAAGCTAAGTTATTATAGATCCACACATGCATGTGAAGCTAAGTTATTATAGATCCACACATGCATGTGAAGCTAAGTTATTATAGATCCACACATGCATGTGAAGCTAAGTTATTATAGATCCACACATGCATGTGAAGCTAAGTTATTATAGATCCACACATGCATGTGAAGCTAAGTTATTATAGATCCACACATGCATGTGAAGCTAAGTTATTATAGATCCACACATGCATGTGAAGCTAAGTTATTATAGATCCACACATGCATGTGAAGCTAAGTTATTATAGATCCACACATGCATGTGAAGCTAAGTTATTATAGATCCACACATGCATGTGAAGCTAAGTTATTATAGATCCACACATGCATGTGAAGCTAAGTTATTATAGATCCACACATGCATGTGAAGCTAAGTTATTATAGATCCACACATGCATGTGAAGCTAAGTTATTATAGATCCACACATGCATGTGAAGCTAAGTTATTATAGATCCACACATGCATGTGAAGCTAAGTTATTATAGATCCACACATGCATGTGAAGCTAAGTTATTATAGATCCACACATGCATGTGAAGCTAAGTTATTATAGATCCACACATGCATGTGAAGCTAAGTTATTATAGATCCAACACATGCATGTGAAGCTAAGTTATTATAGATCCACAACATGCATGTGAAGCTAAGTTATTATAGATCCACACATGCATGTGAAGCTAAGTTATTATAGATCCACACATGCATGTGAAGCTAAGTTATTATAGATCCACACATGCATGTGAAGCTAAGTTATTATAGATCCACACATGCATGTGAAGCTAAGTTATTATAGATCCACACATGCATGTGAAGCTAAGTTATTATAGATCCACACATGCATGTGAAGCTAAGTTATTATAGATTAGTCTAGTAATTCTAGGAAAAAAATCCACTCAGGTTGGAAAAAATTGTGTTATTTAGTTTCTCAACTGATTCTGACAGGATATTAGGTATACTAGCCAGGATAAAAAATCTACCATAATCTGCTCACTGCAAATACCCACAGTGGCCAAATCAAGTTGGGCTCCCATCGACTTTCTATTCAGGAGGAAAATACCCAGAAAAAAATCTGCTTTAAGTAGGATGTGAGGGGTCTAACTAGGGGTTTGTCATGATG
>NC_137832.1:61849197-61862865 GCF_963921795.1 Nannobrachium achirus | reverse complement strand
GAGAGGGCCACTAAATTTCCGACTTCACTCCAGAGGGCCACGCTGCATATTGCTACGTCCTACTTTGTCATTCTAGTATGTCATACAAAATAAGCAAAATAAAATAGCCGATCTACAAGCTCAAATGTAGATCGGCTATTTTTGCTTCTTTTGAATTGGAATCCCAAATTATTTGTTGTTATTTTTTAATTGGAATCCTGAAATCTAACATTAATTTCAAATGCATTTAGTTATACGTATATGTTAACTTCATGAACGTAAATACACATGATACAGTACGTTGGACATAAAAAAGTCTAACATTTGAATACTACTATATGATTGTTTTGATATTAACAAGCTGAGGGCCACATTAAGTGAAGGTGGGGGCCACATGTGGCCCCCGGGCCGCCAGTTGCCCATATATGGTCCAGAGAGAGAGAGGAATATCTAGTGACCCCTTCGTCCAGCGGCACAACAGTAACAACAACAACAACAACAACACAACAGTAACAACCACAACAACAACAACAACAACAACAGCAGCAACAGTAGAAAGAGGGTTACCATGGCAGTGGAGAGCAGGAGGAGACAGTGGTGACTGGTGAGAAGAAAAAAAAAAAAAAACACTCAAATGTTTTACTTAAAGGGGGCCTGTCACCTAATGGGTTACTGTCACTTTAAGAATCATCTTAAAAAACAAGTTAATATTTTTATGATGTCATTGTGGGATGCGCATCTATAAGCCAATCAAATTAATTGTCTGTATAGCCTGACTGTATGACTACTTACTGTACTGGTCAGCTGTTGTTGGGCAGATTAAACTGAGACAGTTTCAGACTGTTTCAGGATCCACACAGGAGAGAGACCACATGACCTACTGTATCATACTATTATAATTTTGGGCGTGAGCGGACCTTTAAGTAAAAGTATCAATAATGTAATATGGAAATACAAGTACAAGTCCGGGAATTCAAAATGTACTTGACAGCGATGCCTAACTTTGTCGCCGGTATAGGGGCAGCCAGATTTGGGGCTTCACGTGCCACATGGTTAACTGCAGGGTTTACAAGCATCGATAGGCTACTGTACATTCAACGTTGTACATCTATACTATAATTTTACGAATGTCTGAGTGAGTGAGTGAGTGTCTGTCTGTCACAGCGTTTCTCCTCAGTGGCTGGAGCAATTGATCTGAAATCGCATCACCATTAGCATATGAACACACCTGACATAACTGTGAAGCCCGTTTGTCACTTTCACAAATCATATGCTGTATATTAGCATTTTTATGGTGTATCTTATTATCTATTCTGCATATAGCATGAGGCACATCTATTCTGCATCTAGCATGAGGCAACATGTTTAACCAGCTCTCTCTGTTTGTGTGTGTGTGTGTGTGTGTGTGTGTGTGTGTGTGTGTGTGTGCAGGCAGGCAGGCGGGGTGTCGAGGCGAGGCGGGTGGGCGGCTGGGCGGGCTGGCTGGGGGGGGGGGGGGAGGGTAGCCATTAAACGAAACGGGTATTTCTTACATTGATGCTCCTACATATTATCATGCAAGCACCAGTGTAAAGTTACTTTCCATCCCTCATATACTGTATGCACAGTGCACATCCCATAACCCACACACTGCACATCATTTTGGAGCTCATATCTTTGAACGGGTAAGGGCTAGTTAAAATAATAAGAGAAATCATAGCAAAACATACAGATGATGCACAGACAGACAGCCTGCCTGCCTGCCAGGTAGCCACAGATGTCATCAAATCAAATCTCAGCAAACAACACCGACCGGCCTTGCTTCTGATTCTGAACCCACACAATAGCAAACAATGGCAGCCATATATCTCATCTTAAATGATAACAACATGAATTGGCACGGCGGCCAGGCAGATGATACTGTATATAAAACATTAAGCTGGCTCAAAAGTCATAACTCACCAACAGATGCAGTCACCCCAACAGTCCAAACGTCCAAACAACATCATAATCCTGATAACTGTTTATCCATTGTCCCCAGTTTTTAATTAGTTGTAATTAAAGCCATGCTAACTTTAAATGATCAGTATATGACAATTGTATCAAGGCTACAAATTACAAAATGTGTCCTAAAGTTGGACAGTCTGATTTGACCAGTTCAACATGCTGTGTTTCAGGAACAGAACAGGAACACTGCTGAGCAAGAACAGCGTTGCCAGATTACATGTGAGAGAAACAAGCAACCAGGTCTATGAGACACATGCCCAAATGTATCGCTTAACAAGCAAGACCTGGCAACACCGCTAAGACCAGTGTTGCCAGGTTATGTGCGAGAGAAAGAAGCAACCAGGTCTATGAACACATAGACCTGGTTAGACTTGATAGTGTGTGTGTGTGTGTGTGCAGGGACGTGCTGGGCCCCTGATTAGGCCGGAGAAAAAGAGTTGGAGAGGCCCTCATTGCGCGCTATAGAGAGAGATCTCGCTATAGGCGCTGCTGACTGCTACTCCAAAGATTTGCCATTTCAGATCATGACAAGTGACAAGCCAGTGGGCCAATTACTGTACATATGTTATATTTTGTCGTTGTCGGGTGGAAACCTTGTATGTCCAAAACCGTTTGTACTAGAGTGAAAACAGCCGATCTACAAGCACACAACGCTTCGCACCGCGAGACGTTGTGCGCTTGTAGATCTGCTGTTTTCACTACTTTTGTGCAACAGCCTTGTATGATGAAGCAGGGCTTTGCTTTGCGAAAAAATGTAAGAATTGAAACTTGGAAATACAAGGTTTCTGCCCGACAGTGACAATTTACTTTGTTGGACGCCCAGACCCAAAATGGAACGAAGGCCGACATTTTATTTACATGTTTTTTCCTAATGGCCGGCCTGGACCGGCCGGAATGAACCAGCCGTTCGGGAGTTGTCCCGCTTTTCCCAATGGCCAGCACGTCCCTGTGTGTGTGTGTGTGTGTGTGTGTGTGTGTGTGTGTGTGTGTGTGTGACTGTGTGTGTGTGTGTGTGTGTGTGTGTGTGTGTGTGTGTGTGCGCGCGTGTGTGTGTGTGTGTGTGTGTGTGTGTGTGTGTGTGTGTGTGGTGTGTGTGTGTGTGTGTGTGTGTGAAATGCGACGCAATGTGAGCTTGTTTTCAAATGGCAAAAATGTATACAGTGGTTAATGTGTGTTTTGTAATGATAATCTAAATCTACAAAGAAAATAACTAGTACAGTTTTCAAATAATTGCAGTGGAGTTAAAATACAATATTTGCCTCTGAGATGTAGTGGACTAAGTGGAGTAGAAGTATTACAATTTGGAAATACTCAAGTAAAGTACAAATACCCAAAACATTGTACTTAAAGGCCCGCTGACACTCCCCGAAATTATAATAGTACGATAGGTCACGTGGTCTCTCTGAAAACGCTCTAAAACTCACAGTGTAATCTGACACCCCTCGCCCCTCTAACAACAGCTGACCAGTACAGTAAGTATAAGTACAGTCAATTCATTTGATTGGCTTATCATTGCGCATTCCCACAATGACATCATAAAAAATATAAACTATATATTTTAAGGTGACTTCTTCTAACTCATTCCCTGCTAGGCCCGATAGTCCGAGAATATGCTAATGTCCCTCCCTGCCAGGCCCGATAATGCTGAGAATTTCCCGTAAAAAAAAAAAAACCCATAGCAACTCCCATCTTTCAAACATGGCAGCCATCTTTGTTTACATTTTACAAAAACATATGCTGCTAGTTCATGAATGCTTGAACGGATTTCCATTCGGATTTTTTTTTGTTTGAAAGCTTGTGAGCAATCTGCACACACGTGGTGCATGATCTAGGCATGGACAATTGGACATGACATTATCAGTGCACTCTATGAATTACATGGAAGTCTATGGAGACAGAGGCATTATGAAAGTACAAAGGTATTTGCAAATGGTGGGGTATGAGTTAAGGTGACAGTACCCCTTTAGGTGACAGTACCCCTTTAAGTACAGTACTTAAATAAATCTAATGGTTACTGTACACCACTGGGAGAGGAGAGAGAGAGAGAGAGAGTAGAGAGAGAGAGAGAGAGAGAGAGAGAGAGAGAGAGAGAGAGAGATTACATCTCTTACAGCAGCATTGTTAACAGACATATTTCATAAATTGATCCTGGCTCACATAACAAAGCTGGGGTTGCAGACACACTAGCCTGACCTTCACCATCTCCACACAAGACCAACAATAAATAAATAAAACCTTGTGCCTCTGACAGCCGCTATCCGTATGAGAGCGAGAGAGGAGGACCCACCCCTCTCTCTCTCTCTCTCTCTCTCTCTCTCTCTTCTCTCTCTCTCTCTCTCTCTCTCTCTCTCTCCCCCCCCCCCCCCCCCAGCTCGCTCCTCTTCTCCTCCACCCCTCACCTCCACCCCTTCAGGGGTGTCACAAGGGGGGGGGGGGGGAGGGGGGGGGGGTAGTGGGACTGAGTTACCAGGTCCCATAAGGTGGAGGAGGCCTTCATTATTTTTATAATGTGGCTATTGAAAAAATAGCAGATATGCAAACTCAAAAGCGCAGTCACCGAGTTGCCGCGCTGCGAGCTTGTAGATCTGCTATTTTTGAAAAAGTCATGAAAATGTGTGCAAATCTTTGAATAAACTGTATGTATTTTTCAGGCGAACATTTGTAACTAAAATTTTGCTTCTGGGAGGGAGGGTCCCTGTAACTAACTATATTTGAGATGGGGGTCCGTGGGCCAAAAATCATATCATTTTGGTGGTCCTTCACATGAAAAAGGTTTGAGCACCACTGACACAGAAATATTCAAAGACCTTGTCACCATTTTTCAAAAATAGCAGATCTGCAAGCTCGCGGCGGTGAGCTTGTATATCTGCTATTTTTCAATAGTTATAAAGCACAAAATGTGAGTGAATCCTTGGTATACCCGGCCAGGGCCCAGAATTTGGTGCGACACCCCTGCCTGCCCGCGTCGTGGTTTCTGTGGCGGAGTATCTGTGGGCATCCTTCGGGGTTATTTATCATTCACTGTAATACATCCCCAACATTTATCATTCACTGTAATACATCCCCAACATTCCCTCTCCTCTCCCCTCCCCTCCCCCCTCCTCCCTGCCTCCCGTCTCTCTCCAACAGATTCATTTTGTCCTTGACAGGGCCCGGCCCGGCCCGCGTACGTGGGCGACACCAGGACACCCGCGCGTAGCCGCCTCTCGGACATGGCCCGCGCCGACAGCCATTTAAAAAAGCCTGCCCTTTCTCCCTCCCCCCTCCCCCCTCCTGGTTGGACAGGGGGGGGGGGGGGAGGGGCTGCAGAGATAGAGGACCTGCTTCCTCCTAGCTCTGTGGGAGGAGGTGGGTGGAGGATAGTGGGGAGGCAGAGGCGTCAATTATTGGGTATGGCAGCTGCCATACCTTGGCTACAGTACAGGGGGGGAAATAAATAAAATGTACTTCTTAAAATGAATTCATCATGCCTGTTGCTGTAAGGTATGGCAACATGACTGCCAGTCATGTTGCCATACCTTAGCTTTTGCTGAACTGACCCCACTGTGGAGAGGGTGTTGCCATGGAGGAGGTGTTGAGAGGACGGCTCGTCTGTGGCGTCTCTCTTTCGTGACGTGGACGACGTGGATGCAGTCGTTTGTCAGATATAAAAAACAAAAAACATTCGTTCTACATACAAAGCATTGTGATGAGCTTTTATAGTTGTCGTTATTTTCGCAATGTCTGAAATGTACAGCATTAGGTTGTACCGTTGTTTCTTGTCGAGATTGGCACATTTCCTGGGGCAAGCTGCCCAGATCACACGACGGGTCTTCTTATTTTTTTCACTCTCAAAAAGCACCTGCAATGCAGTGTACATCATGGGGCACTGCTTGCTTGCCTCCTGTGATTGTATTATTTTATTTTTTGTTTATTTTCTGTTTATTTCGTTGCAGAGTGAGGTCAGCAGACAAAGTGAAGTGAGTGAGATGAAAAAAAAAATGTGCCAAAAAAATGTGCCAATCTCAACAGGAAACATCGGTAGTTATTTTTTTCTTTTGGGGCCAAAAATAGGGACGCCACAATGTTGATGTGGTTAACTCTCGTCCACTTCCTAAAGGTCTCTCTCTCTCTCTCTCTCTCTCTCTCTCTCTCTCTCTCTCTCTCTCTCTCTCTCTCTCTCTCTCTCTCTCTCTCTCTCCAGCTATATGGCTGATAAAAAAAAGCCCTTGGGCAAGGTGTTTAGGTCAGGCCTTTTAAACACAGGGAGAACTCTCTCTCTCCCCTCTCCCCCTCCCACCCTCTCTCTCCCCCACACACTCCACACCGCTCGGCATATATCCGCTCGCCTCGCCTCGCCTTAATTTGGCGTCGCGGCATCATGGCTCCTGTCGCGTCGCGGTGTCAGCCGGGTTGCCTGCCCGGGCTGAGCGGTGCAAATGTCACGGAGATACAATGGCATCGGAGGACTTGTCAAGAAGCTTGTATCGTACATGGCAGCTGCACGCCAAGATAATAGATTAATTTCATGAGTGTCTGAGCCCTACAGGGCAATATTGCTTTTCCTCTCCATACCGCCCTCTCTCTCTCTCTCTCTCTCTCTCTCTCTCTCTCTCTCGCTTGCCCTCTGCGCGCGCACACACACACACACACACACACACACACACACACACACACACACACACACACACACACACACACACACACACACACACACACACACACACACACACACGCGCGCGCACACACACGCATACAAACATGGCCACGCACAGCCACACACCTTCCCCTGCAGGCGTGCAACGCTCGCATCCTTGTCCGCGCCCTCCTCAATTTCTTGAGCCGCTCTCCTGCATTACTATATGATTTTCCTTCACAGGAGAGAGAGAGAGAGAGAGAGAGAGAGAGAGAGAGAGGAGAGACAGGAACGGGGTGTGTGTGTTTATGTGTGTGTATGCGTGTGTTTGTGCTCGCACACATGCATGCGTACCTCCATGTACAGTAATATGGCGCAGTGGCGTCAGTTCAGCAAAAGCTAAGGTATGGCAACACAGTGGCGGGCGGTGCATTTTATGAGAGACAGCCGCTGGCCGCCGCGTCCACGTCCATGGACGCGGCCGTGGACGCGTCCATGGACGCGGCCGCGGAAAAAAACGGCCGTGGACGCGAGGCCGCGTCCACGGACGCAAACGGCCGGCCGTCCCGGCCGTGGACGCGGCCGTGGACGCGGCCGTGGACGCAGACGGCCGGGGACGCGGCCGTGGACGAGGCCGCGGCCGTGGACGCAAACGGCCGGCCGTGGACGCATCCATGGACGAGGCCGCGAAAAAAATGCTGCGAAAAAAAAAAAAAAAGGTGTCTATTGTATGTATTTTTTGATGGAGAATTCAAATATGACCTTCTTTTTTGCATAGGACAACTCTAACCTGCATCAATTGGTATTTTATAATTGCCAATTGTACCCTATCCATCTAAAAAACAAATTGGATGTCTATTGTGTATTTTTTGATGGAGAATTCAAATATTACCTTCTTTTTGGGATAGAACAACTCTAACCTGCATCAATTGGTATTTTATAATTGCCAATTGTACCCTATCCATCTCAAAAACAAATTGGATGTCTATTGTATGTATTTTTGATGGGGAATTCAAATGTTACCTTCTTTTTTAGATAGGACAACTCTAACCTGCATAAATTGGTGCATCAACCTACTTTCTATCTATCTATCTATCTATCTATCTATCTATCTATCTATCTATCTATCCATTTATACTTCACCTTTAGTCCAGAAGAGAGTTCAGCCTCAGGAACTTGCACGCATGGAGTCCCTGCTAGTCTGAACAAACATCACCTTCCCTCTCATAACACTACTACTACTACATTTATATGAAGCTGCTCTTGCATTTGAATTCAAGTCTGACACAAGTTAAGTTTAACTTAGGTAGTATTTCATTTTGCTGGCTTTTAGGGTCTGTGTGTCAGTGTGTAGGCTCACAAATTATTATAATTGTCATTAGGTGACTCTATCTATCTATCTATCTATCTATCTATCTATCTATCTATCTATCTATCTATCTATTTATTTATACTTCACCTTTAGTCCAGAAGAGAGTTCAGCCTCAGGAACTTGCACACATGGAACTGTGTCATGACTGTGTCATGGAGCTAAAACAGAGCTATGTTAAATACTCACAATGACTCTGATGGACCAATCAGGGTGGTGGTGGGGGGAGGGATCAACAATAGACAGAAACTGGATAATGCTTTGTTAACTGTCCCACCTAAGTCCCTGCTAGTCTGAACAAACATCACCTTCCCTCTCATAATACTACTACTACTACTACATTTATATAAAGCTGTTCTTGCATTTGAATTCAAGTCTGACACAAGTTAAGGTTAACTTAGGTAGTATTTCATTTTGCTGGCTTTTAGGGTCTGTGTGTGAGTGTGTAGGCTCACAAATTATTATAATTGTCATTAAGTGACTCTATCTATCTATCTATCTATCTATCTATCTATCTATCTATCTATCTATCTATCTATCTATCTATCTATCTATCTATCTATCTATCCATCAATCTATCCATCTATTTATTTATACTTACTGTTTACATTTTCTATAAATATTTATTTCTATATAAAACTCAGTTGTGTGGAGTTATTGTGTGCCTTTTCTTGTAGCTAAAGAGTCCATTTGTTCACTAGACATTAAGTCAAGGTTACTATTTTGAGTTGAAGCTAAGTGTTTTATTGCTTTGTGGTTTAACATGATTTAAAAGGCAAATTCATTGTTATGGTTACTTTAGAAGACTGCTTTTGCATTCATGAGTTAAAAAGAGAGCCAAGCTAATTCAAAGAGTTAAGTTAAAGGAACACAAAACATGACCTAACTCTCAGCTGCCATTGGACAGACAGTTACAACATACTCTTATCTTTCACAGAACAGACAATTATCATTTATTTTATCTATTTGAGACTATGTAGCTGCTCTAGGGGAAATAGAGCATTATATCAGCCTATTCAATTGATAATAACCAATGGGTGCCAGTTTCTAAGTAGTTAAAGCATATTAACATAACAATATATGTGGCCTAGACATGGATATTGCCCAATCAACTCGTAATCTACAGAAATGTCCACCACATCACACAGTATAAAACCTAGTAGGCTTAGTGGATTACCTATGTTAAATCATGTCAGGTTAGTTTGGTTCAAGGTTCAAGTATAATAATTTATGAGACAAAAATGTAAACAGCACAAATGTACAATCACATCTAGGCTAGAATGATAACATAAAGTCCTGACTACTCCTTGTTATTGTGGTCCTAAATACTACAATGATTAGTTTGGATGCATTGATTCTATCATGTCCAATTAAAAATAAATACATTACATACATACATACAGAAATCTGCCTTCTCCTGTATTGTATTAGTGACATTCATTATAAATAGTAAAATAACAGGACAGAGCAAAAAAGGCCTCTGTTGTGTCTTTATCTGATCACATGCAATCATACACTCACACTGCACAGCAATACTTTATTACAGGCTCAAGGCCCACAGGGTAAGAAGACAATACATTACAAAGATAATAATTAAAAAAACAACAACAGAGAGTACATTCACCAAGCCCCACCGGAGCTAAAGAGGCACTCATGCCAGTGTCCTCTAACGGTAGACGTGTACCTGACAGAGCTTTCCCCACATTGGTTACAGATATAAGGTTTCTCTCCGTGTGAATTTGTTGGTGTATTTTGATATGTTCCAGTCTAGGAAAGCTCTTTCCACACTGGTCACAGCAATAAGGTTTCTTTCCAGTGTGATTTTTCTGGTGTGCTTTGAGATGATGCATATCACTGAACCTTTTCTCACACTGGACACAGCATTAAGGTCTCTGTCAAGTGTGAATCTTCTTGTGTTGTACGAGGCTAGATTTTACAGTGAAACGTTTGCCACAGTGTTCACAGCAGTAAGGCTTTTCTTCGGTGTGAAATCTCTGGTGTACTTTCAGAGCAGCCATTAAACTGAACTTTTCCCCACATTGGACACAGCTGTATGGTTTCTCTCCTGTGTGAATTCGTTCATGTATTTTGAGATAAGACAATCGAGTAAAGCTTTTCCCACACTGGTCACAGCAATAGGGCTTCTCTCTAGTGTGAATTCTCTGGTGTTCTTTTAAAATCCCCTTTTGAACAAATCTTTTCCCACACTGGTCACAACAATAAGGTTTCTCTCCAGTATGTGAACGCTTATGATCTTTTAATTGTCCAGACCGAGCAAAATACTTCCCACATTGTTCACAGCTGAATGGCTTCACTCCGGTATGAATTCTCTGGTCTACTTTGAGATAATAAATTGAGCTGAAGGCTTTTTCCACATTGGTCACAACAGCACTGTCTTGGTTTAACTGAGGACAGCACAGGACAGGGAGATAAAACACACACCTGATAAGAGCTAGATTCACACATTGATCAGCATTTAAGTAACATCATCATTATTATTGTTGAGTCTGAAAAGAACAATACAATGTGATAGATCTTTACACATCTGACCCATAACATTATTAGCAATTCACATGGTTACTATAATAGGTGAGACTTCTAGCTTTTTAAAAATGTAATATTTCATTAATTCTTTCTCTTACTAAGTGGAACATCCCACTTCTTAATTGTATATTATTTGGAAAGGGTTGAGTAGCAAAATGTTTGCCATAAATTCAATGCTGAGTTGCATTTGTTTTCCTACATTTTCCCCTTCAATGTATTATTACAATGTATTTACTATTTCTTACTTAGGTCTACTTAACTTTGTATTTTTACATTATTATATTGATCAACATTAACACATAGTGTGTGTTAGGTTAGGTTAGTTGCAGAGTGTCCACAACTGTCCAGAATACACTGTACATCATTTCAAGACTCCAGACTTCAAGTGAAGATGAAATCTCTACACGGCACCAGCGGCAATTCTGATGAACAGGTGGAACCCAAAGACCATCAAGATCTCTGTAAGTCACAGACTGAGTAAGTCTCCAGATAAACTCACACACATCAAAGTGTTTAAACATTACTTTTATCATTCATGACATAATATCATGTTACTGTTACCTACATGCCTTTATATGGGGAGAACCAAGGAACAACTTTGACCCGGTGATGATTTTGCTTTTAATAGAAAGGAATCCCTTACATTGTTGTATGTTAAATTACTTTCTGATCTGTTTGTGTTCATTACAACAGCCACAGGAAAGATACATTGTTTCAGATTGTTCCAGAGACTGATGACAGACCCTGGATGTAGCTCTGTCAGGTACACGTCTACCATTAGTGGACACTGGCATGAGTGGCATGAGTGCCTCTTTAGCTCCGGTGGGGCTCGGTGAATGTACTCTCTGTTGTTGTTTTTTTAAATTATTATCTTTGTAATGTATTGTCTTCTTACCCTGTGGGCCTTGAGCCTGTAATAAAGTATTGCTGTGCAGTGTGAGTGTATGATTGCATGTGATCAGATAAAGACACAACAGAGGCCTTTTTTGCTCTGTCCTGTTATTTTACTATTTATAATGAATGTCACTAATACAATACAGGAGAAGGCAGATTTCTGTATGTATGTAATGTATTTATTTTTAATTGGACATGATGGAAGCAATGCATCCAAACTAATCATTGTAGTATTTAGGACCACAATAACAAGGAGTAGTCAGGACTTTATGTTATCATTCTAGCCTAGATGTGATTGTACATTTGTGCTGTTTACATTTTTGTCTCATAAATTATTATACTTGAACCTTGAACCAAACTAACCTGACATGATTTCAGGTTCAGGTTCAGGTTCGGTTTATTAGTCAAATGCGTATCCATACAAGTACAGACAAACAATGAAATGCTTGTGCCAAGAGCACTCTCAGCCTTATTGCACACAAAACAATGACAACAACAGGTCACCCAGGACAACCCAAAAAACAACAAAACAACCATACAGTGTGACAGTGTACAGTTTAAAAACTGCGTATATTGTACATGACTACCTACGTCTCGCTTCCATCTCTTCGTTAAGCAGCCTGATTGCTTGAGCATAAAAACTATTACTGAAACGGGTGGTGTGAGATTTGATGCTCTGGTAACGTTTTTTTGAAGGGAGGAGATAGAACAGGGAATGGGCGGGATGACAGCTGTCCTTTAAGATGTTCTCTGTCTTTTTCTTACAGCGTGTGTTATAGATTGTGTGTAGCTGTGGTAATTCTGTGCCAATGATTTTGGCAGCTCTCTTCACAATTCTCTGTAACTGTTTACTGTCTTGAGCAGTCACGTTACCAAACCACACTGTTATGCATCCTGTCAATACACTTTCTATGGTACAGCGATAGAAATTAACAAGAGCCTTGGTGCTTAGGCCAAATCTCCTGAGGCGCCGCAGAAAGTACAATCGCTGCTGCGCTTTCTTAAGGATACCTTCGCTGTTTTGAGACCATGTGAGTGAGTTTGTTATGTGAACACCCAGGAATTTGAAACTGTCCACTATGTCTACAGGTGAACCATTTATGGTTACGGGACTGTGATTGACTTCAGATTTCCTAAAGTCAACGATGATCTCTTTTGTTTTACTAACATTTAGAGAGAGATTGTTATTCTGGCACCATAGGGTTAGCTCTTCAATTTCCCTCCTATAGGCCCTCTCATCATCGTTTGATATTAGTCCTATAACCGTGGTGTCATCTGCAAATTTGAGAATAGAATTATTTCCACACCTGGCAACACAGTCATAGGTGAACAGACTATACAACAAGGGACTGAGGCAACAGCCCTGGGGCGCTCCAGTCCTGGTCAATATCTTAGATGAATGCTTGTTCCCTATTCGTACAGATTGTGGCCTGCCTGTCAAAAAGTCAAACAGCCAGTTGCAGATACTACTGCCCAGACCAAGACCCCTGAGTTTCAACACAAGCTTAGATGGTACAATCGTGTTAAAGGCAGAGCTATAATCTATGAAGAGTAGTCTGACATAAGAGTTCTTATTCTCCAGATGTTTCAAGGCAATGTGTAGTGCGAGAGAAATAGCATCATCGACTGATCTATTAGCACAGTATGCAAACTGTAATGGATCAGTATTGGCAGGGATAATGTGCGTTATATGTGATATAACCATTTTTTCCAGACACTTCATAAGAACAGAGGTCAAAGCCACAGGGCGATAATCATTAAGACAGGTGACAGGATTTTTCTTTGCTATGGGTACAATTATGGTTTCCTTGAAACACAACGGTACCGCACACAATGACAGGGACATATTGAAAATGTCAGTAAAGACTCCCGAAAGCTGGTCAAAACACAACTTAAGGACACGTGAGGCAATCCCATCAGGACCGGCCGCCTTATGAGTCCCAACGCTTTTAAAAGTTTTACTCACATCTCGTTGTGTCACCTGCAGCTCCACCGCACCGGGTGTACCCCGCACCGGTGTAACTGGGTCCGTGTTGTGAGATTCAAAGCGGGCGAAAAAGTTATTCAATTCGTCTGGTAGAGAGTCCGAGGTGTTAATAACAGCCGGCTTCGGTTTGTAATCCGTAATCGCCTGCAGCCCTCTCCACATACGCCGTGCGTCACAGCCACTATAGTTGTTCTCCAGTTTGTCCCTATATTGTCTCTTAGCGTCTCTGATCGCCCTCCTCAGGTCGTATCTGGATTTTTTGTACCGTTCCTCGTCCCCAGATTGAAAAGCGGC
>NC_137832.1:61839197-61844197 GCF_963921795.1 Nannobrachium achirus | reverse complement strand
AATGAATGGGATCCAATGGACGGCAATTCTTTTTGCGATCGGCCGGGGGGGGAAACAGTGCAACTAGCGGCCAATCATAGGAGGTTTTAGTTCCGTATTGGAGTCATTTTAAATCGGCAGAACTATGCCCCTGGTATATATTCAGTCTCTCTCCCTCTCCTTGCCGTCTCCTGGTCAGAGGAGATTGGCTCTGCTCTTTGCGTGAGCATATGCTGCCGACCAGAATTAGCAGAGCAGAGCATATCTCCTCTGGTGTGTGGCGCGCGTGTAGAGAGGAGACAGCAATTAGGCAGACTGACAGGCCCCATGTTCTACATTACAGTGCCATGGATTCACCCATGTAGTACAACGCCAGAGATCAGTGCTTTTCTAACTTTCTCTGCCCCAAGGCAAACCGATGGGGCAAGTAAAAAAAAAAAAGATCTCAAGGCACACCTGTTCTCATAGCAAAATAATAATCCCATCTACAGTACAGTGCAGTTCAGGTATTTTTTTATTTCGACCGTCAGGTCGCAGTTACTATCAAAACCTCCACCGGCTGTCTGTCACAGTCACACTTATCCCCTACTCATATCTCCGCCACCGTTGCCCCCAATCCATGCAGAACTTTGCACACACACACACACACACACACACACACACACACACACACACACACACACACACACACACACACACACACACACACACACACACACACACACACACACACTCCTTGGCTGCCAAACCACAACCCCCGCCCCTCATTTCTCACATGGCCCTCTACTAGTGCCACCATGAGGCCGATTCTTGCAAGACACATTTTTGGACACTGCTCCTATACAGATTTTGCCCTACAATCACGCAAACCGGTACTCAGTATCTCTACAGTCATGTCATCAAAATGCATCCTGTCCCATCTAGCGTCAATATCATTAGTGATAATATATTATTTACCACACACGAAACCATGTCTACGCCTTCCACCATTTCATTGATATTAGCTTTCAGGAGGGGGGGGAGGGGGGGTGGGGGGGGGCTACAAAATAAGTTCATCTCTCGGCTGGTGTAAGTCTCGTGTCACACAACTCCAACCTGAAAACACCGCTGTTTGTCATTTTGGGGGTGTGCATGTCACATGTGTGTGTCACAACGACATCTCTGTTGACATCCTTTGTGTGTGTGTGTGTGTGTGTGTGTGTGTGTGTGTGTGTGTGTGTGTGTGTGTGTGTGTGTGTGTGTGTGTGTGTGTGTGTGTAGTGGTTGCTATGACGACACACAGCCCTTGTAGAATGCCATGGCTTTGGCTGTGGAAGGACGCAGGGCATTTTCCTGGGCACTGACACACACACACACACCCACACACACACACACCCACACACACACACACACACACACACACACACACACACACACACACACACACACACACACACACACACACACACACACACACACACACCCACACACACACACACACACACACACACACACACAATCTGCACTTCAATGAAATCTTTTCATGCCTTTTAGAAAAGAAATGAAATCTGTAGGCCAGCAGCTCACTACGTATCCCCCCCCCCCCCCCCCCCCCTCCTCCCTTTCCTTGACTCCGTCACAAAGGGGACGGTAGAAACAAAGAAGCCATTGGGTTTGTTGTGGCTCTCGATTGAGACGTAGTAGCGGCGTATACGGAGCGGAGGAGCACACAGCATTATTCTGGGGCCAGCCCGTCAGCCGTGGCCCCGGGCCCGCCGCCGCTGTGGCCCCGGCCGCGGTCCAATCTCCTCAGAATGACCCACATAGTTAGCATAACTGATCCTCTCTGCCGCTTCCCCAACGCGAGGACACATGTCTGAGATTCCAGGCCGCCTACGTTGGAGATATGCCACGCTAGCCAGCAGATATTAGCATTTGTGATGTCACTGCATGCACGCGCGCGTGTTTGCGTGTGACTGTGACTGTGCGTGTGTGTGTGTGTGTGTGTGTGTGTGTGTGTGTGTGTGTGTGTGTGTGTGTGTGTGTGTGTGTGTGTGTGTTTGAGAGAGGGAGAGATAGAGGGTGGATTGTGGCCAGTTATTTGTGTCATCCATAGGAATTCTTTACAAAGCAGACCGGTGCTTTCACGCACGCACGCACGCACGCACGCACGCACGCACGCACGCTCGCACGCACGCACAGTGGTGGAAAAAGTCCACAAATATTTTACTTGAGTAAAAGTATCAATACTGCAATGTAGAAATACTCAAGTCAAGAATTCAAAATGTACTTGAGCAAAAGTACGAAAGTATCGGCATCAAAATGTACTTAAAGTACCAAAAGTAAAAGTACAAAATGTTTGAAAATAGCAGATCTACAAGCTCACAACGCGTCACTTGTAGATCGGCTATTTTTCAAATAAAATAAAATAGGGCCGACGTGGTTAATGTATGTTTTATATTATTATGATTTATATCTGCAAAGTAAGATAGTAACTAGTAACTAAAGTTTTCAAATAAATGTAGTGGAGTAAAAGTACAATATTTGGATCCGAGATGTAGTGGAGTAGAAGTAAATAGGTACTGGAAATTGGAAACACTCAAATACCTCAAAAAACTGTACATAAGTACAGTACTTAGTAAAAGTACTTAGTTACTTTACACCACTGCACACATGTACGCACTCACGCACACAGACACGCGCGCGCACACGCGGCTAATTAGAGACGTGAAAAAGAAAGAAAGAGGGGAAATTATCTGGAGGAATCTGTGCGAGTCTAATGGCACAAGATCAACATTCAAACATTTGACTATGCCTCCTCATTAGCCGAGCACACCCCATATTTCAGCAGTTAGCGGGGTGTTCATTAGCTCGTTGTTTAATTATTTAGTTTGTGAAAACTGGCGTGCGCGTGCGCTCGTGAGCGAGAGAGAGAGAGAAAGTCTCCAACATGCCAAACGATTATGTTTCGGCTCAGTCATTATTTGTTAGATTAGTACAAGCCTGTATGAACGCACCGACACAGTTGGTTCCCGTGCCGTGCATGGTAGCCATCTCTCTCAGGGACGTGCTGGCCATTGGGAAAAGCGGGACAATTCCCGAACGGCTGGTCCATCCCCGGCCGGTCCAGGCTGGCCATTAAGAAAAATGGCCGGCCCACTAAGTAAATATAACTCATGTAATTGGTCCACTGGCTTGTCTCTCATGATCTGAAATGGCCAATCTTTGAGTAGCAGCAATAGCGCTGAGTAGCAGCAGCCCACAGAGCCATCACATTGGCCCTAATGGCTTGTCTATCATCCGCCCCCAGCTATCATTTCAATGCAAGTGCTCAGTGGCGTTTTGAAGCATGCGGAAGTAGCTAATCCAGGTGCATTCTGGGGGAAATTGGTCTCTACCAAGAGACCAAAATGTTTGACGTCGAGACGTAATGACGTCACGAACGACGTCGACGTCCATTGAACCCTATTGTAGACCCCAGCGGCGCGCTCTTATGCCCGTGCATGTATGTTTCACCCCGCCTGAAATTCCAGCTTTGGCCAGTAGGGCGGCCGCTTCAATGTTTACAAGCCGTTCTGGGGGCTTGCTGAATACTGGCCCACTACTCCCTAGCTTCCTTGACTACTCCTATTGGTCTACATACAACATCATTAGACTCTCTTTAAACCAGAAAAACGATGAGACCTAAAATCACAGCAACCGCTCATCGGTTAGTATTTGGGACCTCACAGCGCGCCCGGAAGGCGAGAAAATCTGCCAATGGCCGCGCTCAATGAGGGCCTCTACCAACTCCTTTTCCCGGGCTGAATCAGGGGCCCAGCACGTCCCTGCGCGGTCTGTCTGTCTGTCTGTCTGTGGGCCGCTCGGACGGCGGCGTCTCTCTGAATGCTAACTAGCTTGCTAGGAGCTGCTAGTCAGCCTGCCAGCGGGCTGAGGCCCGCGAGAGAGAGAGAGAGAGAGAGAGAGAGAGAGAGAGAGAGAGAGAGGGACCCGGGGGGCCACCCCACGATTGACACAGTCAGTATATAGGCAGGCAGCGAGAATGAGAAAGACAAAAGTCTATTCAGGACCCCGGGTTCTGGTATAGGAGACGCACCACCCATCCCCCGCTTGAGACAAGGGGCGCTGGGTGTGTGGGGGGGGGGGGGGGGGGGGGGGAGGAGGGAATGAAATCGAGCGAGTGATAGAATGAAAGGAAAAAAAACATGCGTGGTGTGTGTGTGTGTGTGTGTGTGTGTGTGTGTGTGTGTGTGTGCGTGCGTGCGTGCATATGTTTATGTGTGTGGAGAGGTTACGGTAAAGCTTAGCACTGTTATTGCTAATAGCAATATAATTGTCATCAGCAGCAGCCCGCGCACTACTAATGCACACACACACGCGCACGCACGCACGCACGCACGCACGCACGCACGCACGCACGCACGCACACACACACACACACACACACACACACACACACACACACACACACACACACACACACACACACACACACACACACACACACACACACACACACACACACACACACACACACACACACACACACACAACCTCTCTCGCCCGCTCTCTTTCAATAAACAAACTATGGGCTCAACTGTGCACCCTAACTTGTGGCCTTTGACATGACCCCTCTGACTCTTGTCCCTGTGCTAATAGTTCTCTCCACTCTAAAACCCACACCATCTATACCTCCATCTATACAGAGTAGACACCGACTACATCAGAAAAGCAAGGCCTCAAAATATCTCAATATATCAATAACGGACGTCATATTTCGGGAGACAAAAACCTCCCATCTCCATATTGTCGTTGTCGGGTAGAAACCTTGTATGTTTAAAATCGTTCGTTTTGCATTTATCATTTTAAAAACGATTTAAAATAGTGAAAACAGCCGATCTACAAGCACACACCGCCTCACGGTGCGAAGCGTTGGGTGCTTGTAGATCTGCTGTTTTCACTACCTTTGAGCGACGGCCTTGTGTGATGAAGCAGGGCTTTACTTTGCGAAAAAGAAAAAAAAAAAAACATTTGAAACTATC
>NC_137832.1:61827295-61838997 GCF_963921795.1 Nannobrachium achirus | reverse complement strand
GTATTCCTTGTGTAATGCTAAACTATGGCAGGGGTTTTCAAAGTGGCTGACGGGGCACCCTGGGGTGCCGTGACGGCAGTCCAGGGGTGCCGCGAGATAATTTGATAACATTTGGAATTTATTTGGACACTTAAAAAAATATTTAGTATCATTTTAAACTTGAAGTACACAGTCAGTTCTAACCAAAATGGCTATTATTTCAAGGGTTTCCTCGCAACATAATCGCTAAAGTTTGCTATAAATATAAGGTGATGGGAGTGTAAATTATGAATATAATATAGGGGTGCCCTAGCCAAAGGAGTTTGTGAACCCCTGAACTATTGCGTTATTGTCCATTAGGTAAGACCTCCAAATTGACTTAATTTATGTGAACTTCAAATATATAGCGGCATCAAACATTCGGTACACACTACAATACATCCCCGGGGTGCATGTGGAAATATCTGAATGTGTGACGCAGTTTGACGGTACAGTTCATCAAGTTATTGAATCTGAAAGCACATGGATCTCTTTGAGTACACGCAATCATTTAGCCTATAAATTAGCTTGCTAATTCCGCGGCCCGCTAGTTGATAAATCTTCATCTCATTGTTGCAACAGGGTCGGTCAAAGGCACGCAGGTCAGTCATGACCTTTTGCAACAGATTATGATGATAAACACAAACACGGGGATTCCTTTGAATTGTCAGGAAGTTTTCCTTTACCCTTCCTCTAAACTTCATCACCACCACATCCCCCTTCCGCATTAAAAAGAAAAAAAAAAAAAAAAGAAATGAAAAAAAACGTCAAGGACATTCTGGTGACATCGGGCTACCGGCAGAGCCACAGGTCCGAGATCAGCCTTTGCTACAGTTATCATAACCGTGGCCGTAATTACCACAATGACAGACCTAGCCCGGGCTACGCTCCGGCTCGAGGGACCGTCCCCGCGACCGCGGCCGCCGTCTATTCCTAACCATGACTGCTGGCAGAGCCTGTTTTAACCCGTTTAGACTTCATCCGTGTCACGTTCGATTTCGACCACTTGAACCGTTATTTCATTACTTTGGCTATTGAACAATAGCAGATCTACAAGCTCACGGCGCGGCACTCGGTGCCGCGCCGTGAGCTTGTAGATCTGCTATTTTTTTTTTAAATTGTGGAAAATGTGCGGAAATCTTTGAATATATATTTTTCAAAGCAAACTTTTGCAACTCAAATCTTTGCTTCTGATGGGGGTCCATGGATCGACATACTTTGAGACGGGGGTCCACGGCCAAATACCTATCATTTTGGGGGTCCTTAACATGAAAGTTTGAGAACCACGGATGATAGAAACATGAGTTTAAAAAAAAAAATCAGAATATATTCAAAGGCACAAATTATCCAGATTTATCAAAAGAATCTTCAAGCTCGCAGCGCGGCACCGTATATCTGCTCTTTTCTTAACAGTTAAAGCATAAAATAACGGTTACAATCTAGACTAGAGTGACAGATGCGTTCCCGGTTGTATCGGGTTAAACCTGCCCTCCTGTCCGAGTCACCGGCCTCCCCAACGGTTTAGTCACCCGTCAGTCAGTTCTAAACTCATTACCATATGTCCTCTAGACGGGTGGGGGGAAATCGACGTGTGATGACTGTCTGAGTGGAAGCGCCGCAGTCCTGGAGGCTAAATGAAAAGCTGTCTGCGTGCAGCCCGCTCCACAACCTCTTGTCTCTCTGTGATACCCTCCACGGATTCCATGGCCTAAATAGTGATGTTTTACCTGGGGCCTTCCAACTACCAACTGCACCTCCACCGCACCGCCGCCTCCTCCATCGGCTGTCATCATCGCGCACCGGCGTCCCAGTAGGGAACAGGGAGAGCGGTTAACCTATTTAGATCGGGAACGCGTTACTAGTTTAAGCGTTGTTTTATAGGAGCTATAGTCAACTTTATCTTGAAAAACCGACGCTAAAATAAAAATAATGTTTCGAAAATATTTTATAAAAAAAGATTAAGCTTCATATGTGTGTTTCTATTCAAAAATGACCACAAAAAGCGTAAAATAATGCCGACTTTGTTTATATCCCTTATCAAGAATAGAAGAGGGATATAAACAATGTCAGTCTGACAATGGCCAAATGATTATTTTATCATTATTTTACACTTTGTGTGGTCATTTTTGAATAGAAACACATATATGAAGCTTAATCTTTTTTATAAAATATTTTCGAAACATTTTTATTTTAGCGTCCATGTTTCAAGAAAAAGTTGACTATAGCTCCTTTGACTATTGAACAATAGCAGATGTACAAGCAGCGTGGCACTCGGTGCTTGTAGATCTGCTATTTTCCACATTTGTGCAAGTCTTTGAATATTTCTGACCTGATTCTATGTCTTCTTCTAAATCCCATCTAATCCCTTTTTATCATCAGGGACCCCTGATTGAAAAATAGCAGATCTACAAGTTCGCAGCGCGGCACTCGGTGCCGCGCTGTGAGCTTGTATATCTGCTATTTTTCAATAGCTTAAAGTATTGAATAATCCCAAGTCTTAGAGGGTTAGAATGCTAGGGTGGAGGAGGTACAGTGTAGGGCTGGTTATGGAGATATCATTTGGCAAAGAGAAATACGGCTATTTTGCGACAGGTACAGTAATAATAGAGAGAGGGTAAAGCCCCGTCTGCTTAATGCGCCCCATGAACTTTCACTTTCACTTTCGTCAGACCTGCCAGAGGGACATCTCTTTTTTTTCATTTTTTTTTTTCATCTAAGCTTTTTCATATACGTTTTTTTGGGTCTTTTTAATATGCCTTTATTGACAGGACAGTTAGACATACAGATAATGGGGAGAGAGATGGGGAGTGACACGCAGCAAAGACAGGAGGAGCGGGTGGCTGCGTGCAAGTCACGCCAGAGCCACTTGAATTGTTTGCGAAAAATAGGAAAACCTGACTGTTCTGATTGTGCTTATAGTTAGCCTACTATAAGTAGAAAGACAGCAAGTTAAAAATGCCGCCAAAGAAGAATTTGACAGCGGAGGAAGGTGGGGAAATTAAGGACACGCTTGACTTCTTAGCGGCCGAAGTCTCAACTATCAAAGAGCAGCAGAAAACCATTATGAACCTGGTGCTGGAGGTTCAGCAACTTAAAGCCCACAGTGTGGAGAAGGACCAGAGAATCTGCTTCCTGGAAAACCGTGTGTCAGATTTGGAGCAATACAGCAGAGTCAACGACGTGATTGTGACTGGGCTCAATATCAAACCCAGGTCGTACGCAAAAGCGGCCGCGGCGACAGGGAACAATGGGGGAGATGAGCCCAGCGAGCAGGAGGAAATCTCTGTGGAGAAACAGGTAGCAGACTTCCTCAAAACCAAGGGGATCGACATGGAGTGCGACGGCATTGAGGCCTGCCACACTCTGCCACGGAGAAATGACAAGGAGAAAACCACAGCCGTCATCGTGAGATTTGTGAATCGAAAAAGCAAAACTGCGCTTCTGAAAATGAGATGGAAACTGAAGGGAACAAACGTTTACCTGAATGAACATCTCACCAAACGTAACGCAGACATCGCAAAGAAGGCACGCTACATGAAGAAGGAGAAGAAAATCCAGGATACGTGGTCCGCAAACTGCAAAGTGTTCATAAAACTAAACGGATCACCGGAGGCGGCCAAGGTGTTGTGTATACGCAGCATGGAGGAGCTGGATAAACATCAGTGAGCAGCACAATGGACGGGACTGTAAGTTGATCAACAAATTCTATTGACTAAACAAACATTCAACCATGACACACACCAATACAACTCACGCATCTAGCTCAGGAGACATTATACAGCTAATACAGAGGATCAAGGACAATGACGATCTGGAACTGAAAACATGTGAATACACTGACCATAAGTTGCTGGATATAGAAAATGATATAGACCCGGACAATAATTTATTTTCCAGCATCAATGACAATTGCTACTACTACTCACAGGAACAATACAACCAGTCCATCAAGGCAGAGGGAAAATTATCAATAATCCACTTCAATAGTAGATGCATGTATGCTAACTTTAAAAAAATCAAGGAATATTTACGTCGGTTCACACATCCATTCAACATAATTGCCATATCTGAAACTTGGATCAATGTGGACAAGGGAGTGGACTTTGAAATGGAAGGATACGAGTTTAAATATATAAACAGAAATACTAAGGGTGGAGGAGGAGTAGCATTGTATGTGGACAATAGATTGAGCTATAAGGTGGTTGAAAGTATGACAACTGTGATTGATAATTTAGCTGAATGTTTAACAATTGAAATCTGTATGGAAAATGTAAAAAATATATTAATTAGTTGTATATATAGAGCACCAGATACTAGTATAGAGGTTTTTAAGGACTGGATGGAAAAGATGTATACTGATACATTAAATAGCAAAAAGGCTATTTTTATTTGTGGCGATACAAATATTGATCTTTTAAAATCGAATAATCATAGAATGACAGAGGAATTTATTAATACCATATATAGCATGAGTTTACATCCAACCATTACCAGACCTAGCAGAATAACAGACCATAGTGCTACACTAATAGATAATATATTCACTAATGATATAGATAATAAAACAACGAGCGGATTATTAATTAATGACATCAGTGATCACCTACCGGTTTTTACAGTCTATGACTGTAACTGCAAGAAAAATAAGACAAACAGTAATCAACAATTCAGAAGAATAAGGACAGAGGAAGCCATCGATGCACTGAAATTTGATTTATTAGCTCAAGACTGGGACTCATTATATATAGAAAATGATATTGATACTGCATATGATAAATTTTTAGGAATAGTTAAAATATTATATGATAAGAATTGTCCACTTAAACAATGTAGTAGGAAAAAAAATTATCTAGACCAACCTTGGATAACTAAAGGACTACAAAATGCATGCAAAAAGAAAAATACTCTGTATAGGGAATTTATTAAACAACGAACTAAAGAGGCAGAAAATAAATATAAGAAATATAAAAATAAGTTAATTAATATAATAAGGAGAAGCAGGAAGGATTATTATAGCAAACTATTAGATAACAATAAAAACAATATCAAAGGAATATGGAATATATTAAATAGCATCATTAGAAATAACTCTGGAAATATAAATTATCCACAATATTTTATTGATAAGGGCATTAAAAATTACAACATGGAGGATGTTGTCAATAGTTTTAATAAATTCTTTGTAAATGTGGGACCAAATTTGGCTGATAAAATACCTGATTCTGTGACATCTGAACACGAAGATATAATTATAGAAAGGAACCCCTGTTCAATGTTTTTAACAGCTGTAGAGGAAAGGGAAATCATTGAAATCGTTAATAAGTGTGATGGTAAAATGTCCACTGATTGTAATGATGTTGATATGAAACTAGTTAAAAAGATAATAGGATGTATTTCGAAACCACTAACTCACATCTGTAATTTATCATTTCAAACTGGCACATTTCCAAGCAACATGAAAATAGCAAAAGTCATACCATTGTTTAAATCTGGAGACAAACACAACTTCACAAACTACAGGCCTGTATCGTTACTTCCTCAATTTTCCAAAATTTTAGAAAAACTATTTAACAACAGATTGGAGCGATTCATTGAAAAACACAGTCTTCTCAGCAATAGCCAATATGGATTTAGAGCAAATCGGTCAACAGCAATGGCATTAATGGAATCAGTTGAGGAAATCACTAACGGTATAGATAATTATAAATATGTAGCTGGGATATTTATAGATCTCAAAAAAGCATTTGATACTATTAATCATGAAATATTAATTAAAAAAATGGAAAAATATGGAATAAGAGGAATAGTGCTAAAATGGGTGAGAAGTTATTTGAGCGACAGAAAACAGTTTGTGAGGTTGGGTGAGTCTGTGTCATCATGCTTGAACACTAGTTGTGGAGTCCCCCAGGGGTCAGTGTTGGGTCCGAAACTGTTCATTTTGTATATAAACGATATGTGTGAGGTATCTGAAATATTTAAAATGGTAGTATTTGCAGACGACACAAATATTTTTTGTTCTGGAACGGATTTACATGAGCTAATGAAACTGGTCACATCTGAATTGTATAAGTTAAAAAGGTGGTTTGATAAAAATAAATTGTCGTTAAACTTGTCTAAAACCAAATTTATGATATTTAGTAATTTTAACATAGATAATCAAGTCAATATTCAGGTAGATGGTGTTGACATTGAGAGGGTTATTGAAAACAAATTTCTTGGGGTAATAATTGACGATAAATTGAACTGGAAATCTCACATTAAATATATACAAAATAAACTATCACGAAGTATTTCAGTACTGAGCAAAGCTAAGCATGTCTTAGACTATAAATCACTCCGCATGCTCTACTGTTCCCTGGTTTTACCCTATCTAAACTACTGCTCAGAGGTTTGGGGAAATACATATTCAACGTCACTTCATGGACTAACTATATTGCAAAAAAGAGCCATAAGGATAATAAATAATGCTGGATATCAAGATCACACTAATATACTATTTTTAAATTCAAATCTTTTAAAATTCATGGATATTATAGAACATAAAACTGCCATTATAATGTATAAGGCAAGAAATAATCAACTCCCTGGAAACATCCAGGGGATGTTCTCTGACAGAGAGGGGGGCTATAATTTAAGGGGGGAGCTAAATTTAAAAACACAAATTACGCGAACGACATTAAAATCGTTCTGTATTTCAAGATGTGGAGTGAAGCTATGGAACAGTATGGAGGAGGAGCTTAAACAGTGTTCAAGTATGATACAGTTCAAAAAAAGGTACAAAGAAAGCATTATAAAGAGGTACAGAGGTGAAGAGACTCGGTAATAACTTTAGAGTATATAATGTTTTGCAGATGTGTATGTATGTATGTATGTATGCAAGTATGTATGTATGTATGTATGTAAGTATGTATATATGTATGTAAGTATGTATGCATGTATGTATGTGTGCATGTATGTATGTATGTATGTATGTATGTATGTATGTATGTATGTATGTGTGTATGTATGTATGTATGTATGTGTGTGTGTGTGTATGTATGTATGTACGTGCGTGGGTGCGCGCGTGCGTACGTATGTACATGCGTATGTATGTATGTATGTATGTATGTATGTAGGTATATATATGTAGACTACATTTTTATTTAGGGACGACTTTTGCTTTTGAAGAATTATATGAAAAATCATGAGTTAATTGACATTTATACCATTTATGGTATATGCGATACAGAAATCAAAGGATGACGTTAAAGGAAGATGGGGTAGGATTAAATAAGTTTTATACTTCTTCCTACTCCCTTTTGAACATGGAAAATCATTTGTTGTTGCCAGTGAGGCTTGTTTTGACTTGCTTTGTAACTTTAATTTTAAATTAATATTTCTTTTTAACTTTGTAAATTTTTTTTTAACATGTTCAAAATAAAGACTTTCATTCATTCATTCATTCAAAGGTATAGTCGCGGGATCGGGAATCGAACCAGCGACAAAGATGTCAGGCTAACACTGAGCCTATAATAATGGATTGCATTTTCATAGCGGGTTTTCTAAGCAAGTTGCGAACTCAAGGCGCTTTACAGCGGTCAGTTCATTCACACATCGGGAAGCGAAGCAACGAACATTCGACGCCAGCGTCCTCACTTCCCACATTCACACACCAACGGTGGCAAGCTTGCACCAACCGACTCATTGGCAGCAACGCAGCGTTCAAGGACACTTCGACATGTGGACGGGGGGTGCCGGGATTTGAACCGCCAACCCACGGATCATACCCACTATGATACCCATGTACCTGTCAAAATACTTTAAAAATGTTAAGGAAGTCCACAATTACAACACCAGAGGCAGCGCCACAGATCACGTTCAACCCAGAGTCAAGTCAATTCAAAGGGTCAAACTCGTTCTTCTGCTATACCACCTAAATGTGGAACGCCTTACCTTAAAGGAGTGTGGATCCATAGCATCCTTTAAAATCGCCCTGATAAACCACTTACAGGCGGCAGCCGTTCGCAACTGGTAATTACAAACCTAGCCCAGCCTTACCCTCCCCTGACCCTTCTTTGTATTTGTTTTGCTTTTTTTCCCCCAACTATATCTACTGCATAGTACTGTGTTCTATCCGTCTTTCATTCAATGTATTATGAGATACTTCAATGGTTTCCTGTGTAAATAAGTCAAGTGCTTTTCTAGGATCTCCTTTTAGTTGACCTTGTAACAATGAACTGTACCGTCATGAAACTGTACCTTTTCCTATTCAAACTTCTAATAAAGTCTTCAATCAATCAATCAATCAATCAATCAATCAATCAATCAATCAATCAATCAATCATTGGCCAACCTGCTCTAGCTCCTGAGCCACAGCGCCCCCCTTGGTTCTGTCTAGCTTATATTGATGTCACTTTAACACTGTAACCACAGCAGACACAAAGCCAAACCGCTTTCATTTTAATTCAGAAAAGTCCACGCTTATATACGCAGGAACCTGCTATATCGAGAAAGCGTCCAAAGAGGATCCTAAACAAAACACACCATTTCAGCACGATCTCGTTCCCGAGCCTACGGGACCTCCTCGCATCGATTCAAACTCAAAAGACGAGAGAGAGAGAGAGAGCGCATTGGATTCGGCTCACAGCTATCCCAGCAGGAGCAATAAGCGAATAACAACGCGCTATACTGAGAGAGAGCGGGTTTTCTTTTTAGCATCGCTGCTACACTGCAGGCTAGCATTGTGTTGCTCGCGTCTCTGGGCTCCCCCGAGCGCTTTGGGCTTGAAGAAAGACGAAAAAGAAACTCTTATCTGTCTGTCTTTGTGATCAGTTACACGCTCATTATGTTGGATCCAACAACATTTTGAAAAGCCTGAAACGCTCTCGGTTTTCTTCTTTTTTTCCACCAGCCCTAATAGCTCCCAGGGCGCGCTCAACGGCAGCTCAAAGATACAGTTACCTGAAACAAATTGCCTCGAGAAATTTGAACTGCTTGCTGCTACAGCGAGTGAGCGAGACGACGCCTGCGACGGAGGGAGAGACGCACGAGAGCTTCAAAAAAACCTTACGAGAGAGAGAGCACAATACTCCTGTGTTTTGGCTTTGCTTCTCGTGAATTGTCCGCTTTAAAAGATAAACAACAAAGGGAGACGGAAAAAAGAGAGAGGTTGTAGTCTGCGTGCGTGCGTGCGTGCGTGCGTGCGTGCGTGCGTGCGTGCGTATACACACACGCGCACGCACGCACGCACATACACATGCATACAGTACATGTACCCACACACAGAGTTTGTGCTTTGGGCAAAACATGTTTCAAAATACCCTACACACACACACACGAGCAAGCACACACGTACACACACACACACACACACACACACACTACATCCCCTCACATAAAAAAAAGAGCTTTGACACAGTGGTATGATAGTTTCACAGCGTCTTTTTGACTGAATCTAATATGTTAAGATGTTACCGTTAACGTGGTTTCCATTACCGTAGAACAGATTCCCGTTCTGCCTTGAGATAAGCACTGAGGGGGCGTTCACATGCACACACACACACACACACACACACACACACACACACACACACACACACACACACACACACACTGCTACAGCACCGCTGTGACACGTACCGTACCCCGCCATTTATGTCGACTTATTTCACTGCTTTGGATAGCGTTCATAAATGTACAGTACGTCGCACAAGATTGATGCCGGCGGAACATGATGAAGGGGGGCGGGGGGGGGGGGGGGGGGGGGGGGGGGTAGAATAAAAATCAACATGGGTATATAGGTTAGGGCCTCTTATGACACAGGAGAGGCACGTGCACACATATACATCATAGGGGGCTTGAGCCCCTGCCCTTTTATTAGTCTGTAAAAAGTGCCCTCTCCAGACCATGAATGCAGTTTTTACTATGGTGAAAGAAATGTAAATGCCCCCCCTTTCCATGCCATACCTGAAGGCAGCATTCAAGAGAATTACCTCGTCCAAACTCTCCTGAACTTGAATGCAGCATTGTCCCCGGTATCGACTTGATAATGCTCAGTTCAATGTGGTATCACACACCGAAAATAGCCGAGCTCCAAGCTCACAACGCGTCGCTTGGAGGTATTGCTATTTTTGATATTTCCACCAAAAGGCTCTTTTAGAAATTAAAGCCCCTGCCTCTCTAACATTCTCTGCCGTCCCTGGAGAGGAGAACACGGTATTGACAGGAGAAAAAGAGGAACGTTTTGGGGTACAGTACATGCAAGGAAACACAAAGGAAAGCCCTGAATGGGCTAAATCCTATTTCTGTCACGGGGGTCCTCGGGCGACAAACATTGAAGACGCACACATGGCAGCAGACCACCCGCCCGCCCACCGCACTGCAAGGTGATATTTTTATCTGCCACCCCCCCCCCCATCTTTCGTCTCTCTCGACCCCCTCTTTCGCTCTCTTTTTTTTTACCCCCACCTTCTTTTGTCCCTTCCTCTCCCCTCTCTCTCTCTCTCTCTCTCTCTCCCCTCTCTCTCTCTCTCTCTCTCTCTCCCCCTCTCTCTCTCTCTCTCACTCACACACACACACACACACACACACACACACACACACACACACACACACACACACACACACACACACACACACACACACTTACTATTCCCCTTCCATGCATAGACTGTAAAAAAATATGGACGGTGTAAAGCCAACTTTTTGCTAGGCTGCGCATATGAAGCTTTTTTGGCCGTTGTATGGGTGACGCCATCATTGTAGAGATCAACGTTCATTGGTAGAAATGATACCATCTCGAATGCTATTGGCTGCCAACGGTCACGTGCAACCGCAGGGATACATGGGACATTGTCTTGCTTGCTGAAAATATAGCACACGAAGAAGAATCATCACAAGCCTATGATCACAAGCCCATCCTACAGCATACCCTGCTATAACATCAAATATAACATAAATTGGACCATATTTTCACAAAACGCATATCATGGTGATTGAAATGAGGCTTTAAACTAGCGACAGGAACCATAAAGTATTTATGACAATGTTTATTAAGGTAAATTGTAGTAGAAATATTTATAGACTGTCAAATGTGTATCCTACTTACAGTATATTCAACTTTGTAGAATTTAGTTTAAAGCAAATCTCACACTAATATAGATTTGCCTGCAGCTGTCAAACCAACAGCTGACATCCTCCTGTGACTTCTACCTCTCTGTGTCAGCATAATCTGTACTGTAACTGTGTGTAACTATTTCTATGTTGCTTTATCTTTAGAACATAACCTTATAAGACCATGTTACCATGTTAGAATAGCATCTCTGTCAGAATGGACTATAAGAGCTGTATGATAAGGTGCAGAGGAGGGTTGTGTCAGAATGGACTATAAGAGCTGTATGATAATGGTGCAGGGGAGGGTTGTGTCAGAATGGACTATAAGAGCTGTATGATAATGGTGCAGGGGAGGGTTGTGTCAGAATGGACTATAAGAGCTGTATGATAATGGTGCAGGGGAGGGTTGTGTCAGAATGGACTATAAGAGCTGTATGATAATGGGGTTGTGTCAGAATGGACTATAAGAGCTGTATGATAATGGTGCAGGGGGAGGGTTGTGTCAGAATGGACTATAAGAGCTGTATGATAATGGTGCAGGGGAGGGTTGTGTCAGAATGGACTAGTAAGAGCTGTATGATAATGGTCGCAGG